>NC_092398.1:20492253-20792253 GCF_030028105.1 Mobula birostris | reverse complement strand
CCTCTTATATCATGTTATCTTCAGACCACTGAACAAACACTTAGTCTGAACTATTTTTATCATTATGAAATCGTGCAATATATTTAACCCTACAGGTGATAGTTCTTGAATGTTGTTTGGGAAGAGCTTCCATTGAGAACGCTGCATGTTCTACTCAGCATCACGATGTCTGCGCTGACTACCAAAGTAGTTTTTTTGCATTGATCCCTTATTTATTTTATTTACAAGTTATAACTCATTCACATACACAACTGGGAATACCCGGCCACATACACGATTGGGAAAAGTATTAAGTGAGTTTAAGGTCGCATGTGTTTGAAAACTCTGCGCATGCTCGTAACATCAACAATAAAAGTACCCGCAGAAACGAAGACATGCAATCACCTGAGGTTCAAATGTATATGCTACAAGCGGGTATAAGAAATACTCACTTCTGGAGAAGTACTGTCATAATACTATTGATAGTTATTGGTATAAAAATGTTACCTGTTACATCCCTACATTTTAATGCATATCAACATTTTTCTTCAAAACCTTGAAAAGGTTCCGAATTTTTGACGGAAGGAAAAACATATTTGTTAATTAAATTAACAATTACAAATAATCCATCAATATATCGTCCTATTACATGTTTACTAACCATTTATACATTTGTAAATTTATGTATCTCGCTGCTAATCGATACTAACTTCGATTCGATAAAAGAAGAAAATGTATAATTGCTTTTCTGTCAGGGTGTGCTACCTTATTCTTTTCTCAACAGACTTACTACAAGACAGTGGGGCTATTTGCCCATAGCTGGGCCAGTGGTTGACGGGCGCCAGGGTGTGACCAAACAGTGGTGGTCCTGCACGCCACATCTCTGGGGCCCACTGCTGCTCCGAGATTCCCTGTAGTTTAGCCTGGGACCGTAAGATACCCAGTTTTCGTGTGTGGCCCCGAGGAGGCACTGCGGGCACCTTGGACGTGGAGAGGCTCTGTACTGGCAGGAGGAGGCTTACACACTCGGCTCCACTTTCCATCCTCTATTAATAGGGCTAGCCAGCGGCAATAGCTGTAAGCAGAGAGCACTATGCAGCATACAGCATGCAGCATGCATTAACTGCAAGCACTACTACACTACTGCACTAGACGCTTCATACACACCCAGTGAGAAAATAGTCCCACCCACACACTGACACACTTCTACAGTACCCAGAACACCACCACCCTTCGTGGCATCAATAATTTCTGAACACATCATTTGAATTGCTCATTTTAATCATTTACGAACCTCTCAAAGAGCAGGGATCGCAGAGGAGATTATCAATGAACCACTCGTCACTGACCTCTTGACAGAATACGCTCCATCTGTTACTACACTCTGCCTTCTGTCGCTAATATAATCAGGAATACAGGCAATCAGGTTTCTATAGATCACATGCCTCTAACGTTCTAAATGAGATGATCATGGTAAAGCTTACTAATATCCATCGACACAATATCCATTTCATTTCATTAATTTGTTGTCCCGACCTCCTTTCTGAAATCAGTCAGGTTCGTAAGACACGTTCTGCACATCACGAAACTATTGCGAGTATCAGTAACCAGACGAAGCTTCTCGACGAAGGTCCAGACGAATGGTGTCAGCCCGAAACGTTGACTGATCGTTTCCACGGATGCTGCCCGACCTGCTGAGTTCCTCCAGCGTGTTGTGCGTGTTGCTTTGACCCCCAGCATCAGCAGTGTATTTTGTGTTTACGAAACTTCTCGAAATGCGCGTAAGTCGTGTCTCCAACAATCGTCTCCCTTTGATTGGCCAACATTAATGTAAAGCGTACTTGTCTTCAATTCCAGGCATTTTGCGTATTAACTTTCTTGAACAAACGAGAAATAACATTTGTCGTCTTTCCTCCATAGCTGCTGCTCCGGTGGGCAGCGAGAATATAAGGATCATCACAAAGGCACAGAAATGTCGTCCTTAGTTCCCGTAGTAACTGGGTGAACATTTATCCGGCTCCGGGGGCGCAGTAAGCGATTTTTAAAAATTGTTTTACTTGTTTTAGGACATCATCTTTAATAGCTTCAATATGTTAGAGCTTATTGCTCTTCGATGCTGATCTCACACCCCGTCGTCCGTTAAATTCTTAGGGGAACAATCTTTACACACGCAACCCCTGCCATTTACTACGACTCTGGGCACAAATTTCCTTGGATTATCCTTTATCGGTTACACTCTTACTCCAGTCACACTCCTGATCTTCATGTACGCTCAGAACACCTTTTAACCCTACTCGTACGTTTCACTTCATGTCTCCTCTAAACTGTCCTAAGTCCCTTCATAATCTCATCCCTGATTAGCTTATAACTCCTGTGCGCACTGAGTGATACAAGTTTTGCATCCTTTTTCTTACTCTTGACTAAATGCTCCACTTCTATTTGTTAACTGCGTTTCGGTTACTACCCCATCCTTTCCCTGCCTCATTGTGGCAATGTCTCCGTGTATCTATAAGTAATCTGCAAACTTATATGACTCTTTTTGTTCTCAATTTACGCACACATGTCCTGACTACTGACAACCTCAATAAAAGACGTTTCCATGCGGTCTGCTCAAACGTTTTTGTAGTGAAGGTCTCAGAGTTGATAGATGGATAGGTAGTTGCTCTATTGAGTCCAAAGTAAAATTACAGTGTGTCAGTGGCATTACTATAAGTGCACAGATAAAATATTAGAAGACTCGTAAAAGGAATCAAAATAAGTTACCTAAAACAGACTAACAAGAGGGGTCATCAATTCCGCGGCTCTTGGTTGACTCATAACAGAGCCCAATGGTCGATGGTAAGAATAACATAATAGAACGCAGTTGTCCTAAACTACTACTAAAATTGCTCTTTTATTCAACCAAGGTGGCATGTGTAGGGTGAGAAACATTGTCCAGAATTCACAGGATTTCGGTAGTGTCAGTCGTTGTACCAAAGCCTCTAGAGTGTCAGGTTCGAATCCACTTTGATCAGTTGTGTAAGCCTGTTAGTATCACCTGTTTTGATTCCATTGACGCAGCACACCACCGCATAGAAGATTTTATTGTCGACAACAGACTGGTAGAATATGTGAAGGAGAGGCCAGCATACTCCAAAGGACCCTAGTCTCCTCAGGAAGTAGAAGCCACTCTGGCTATTCTTCTGTACAGTCTCTGTGTTAGTGCTTCACTCAAGTCATCATCCAGATGCATAGCCAGGTTCTCGTAGGTCCTCAGCATCAATAGTAACAGGGAACAGTGCAGACTTAGTCTTCATATAGTCCATCACCACGCCTTTTGTTTTACCTACGCTGAGCTGCTGATGATTCAGGCTGCACCATTTGACAAAATCCTCAACCAGTGCCCTGCATTTATTCTCCCGACCTCTCTTTATACAGCCAACTATTAGTGAGTCTTCAAAGAATTTCTGCAGGTACAATTGTGGTCAATGTCTCGGAAATGCTTACTCACCGAGAAATCTGTCACCTGACCAGCTCATTGTTATGTATGTCTTCTACTCTTTTCGGCCTAGTTACATATTGTGTCAGGTATCGTTCTTGGACACACGAAACACATTTTGCCCTTTATAAGCCTTTTTCCCTTAGAAGAAGCTTGTAAATTTTAGGGAATTTGAAGCCCCCATAGCAACAAACATTTTATTATTGCAACTTTCCATAACCTGGCCATAACCTGGCCTCCTATCCGCTCCTCTGTGTTTTTGTTGCTAATCAGGGGTCGGTATAATACTAATAATATATAGTAAAAGAGCTCTTGCTCCCTCCCACTTTCTGACTTCCACCTCTGATCTTGCAAGGGGGCGCTGGAAGCGGATCCAAATGTAAGACACAGACACTGAATCCGTATGAGCAGGACCATGTTTATTAAGAATACTAGTGAAACCAAGACGCGAGGACAAAATCTCAACCTGGGAAGTGAACGTAGAATAACAAACCGGAAAACCTGGTCTAGGACTTGGGACTTGGACTTGACTGAGAACTCGGATCTTGGCAGGTACCTGTCACACTGACGGGGGCATTGGGAGCAAGGGTGGACCCAAATGCAAGACACATCTTCTGAGGTTAATTAAATTTAGTTTATTGTTCGATATCAGGAGAGCAAGGCAGGAGCAGGAGTAGCGAACTGGACAAGGACTGAGGACTACGACTAGGTTGGGACCAAGAGTCTGGACTAGGGGTCGGAATCGGTTCCGAGAACTAGAGGTGACATGAAGAGGCTAGGGTATGGACTCCGAACCCGAGACTGGGCAAGGACCCAGGACCCAGTATCTGGGTCTTGCCTCGGGCTCGGACCCCAGAACCAGGGATTGACATGATATGGGCTAGGGAGAGGAGGAACATGGAAAACAGAGCCTCGGTCTCGGGAGAGCAGGTAGATGGAACCATAGACACATACACAGAACATAGAGTCGGGACCCCTCCTTGGGTACAGGACATAGAGCCGGGACTCACACACAGAACAGAGAGCCGGGACCCCTCCTTGGGTACGGGTCATAGGGCCGGGATTCATGATCCTCCGCGGGGCAACGGCAAGAAGGCCTGACTTATCCCACGGAGGCGAGGACAAGACAAGACAAGACATGACTCCCCGCGGGGCAACGGCAAGACGGCCTGCCTTACCCCACGGAGGCGAGGACAAGACAAGACAAGACCAACACGAATGAACACCAGGGAGAACCTATCTAGCTCCGGTGATGGAGCTAGACCGAAGTGCAGGCGGGGGCTGCAGACGAGGGTTAGAGGCGAGAGGGGCAGAGAAGGGATTCAGACAAGGTGGTAAGACAGGAATCACAGACTGCCAGGGCAGAACTTGACTTGGTCCTTGAATGCCGCCTGGACCAGGACTTGACTTGGTTCTTGAATGCCGCCTGGCCCAGCACTTGACATGCTGCTTGAAAGCCGCCAGGGCCAGAACTTGACTTGGTGCTTGAATGCCACCTGGACCAGGACTTGACTTGGTGCTTGAATGCCGCCTGGCCCAGCACTTGACATGCTGCTTGAATGCCGCCAGGGACAGGACTTGACTTGGAACTTGGAACTTGAATGCCGCAGGAGCCAGGACTTGACTTGGAGCCTCTGGGAAGTTGGGAACTCTCGACTCGGCCCGGGAACAGTAGACAGCGGTTCTTGATTCCTTCTGGCGGGTTAACTGACGGACCCACCTCGGTGCGGAAACTTTGCAGGCTCGATTCGGCGAGGTAACTGGACAGGGTTGCTCCGGTGAGGAAAGGCGAATTACCGGCACTCGCTTCGGCAGAGACTAGGCTTGCTCCGTCCCGGTGACATCGGCACAACATACCTCAGGTGACTTTGCAGACGGTCCCGCGCCGAACGGCTGAAAGCGGGAGACTATAAACTACCGGTTAGACCAAGCGTTAATTGCCTGTAATCACCAAAGTCGTGGGACACGGGAGAACAAGGAATCAACGGTCCGGATCGTAACATAAACAAGGTGAACTTAAAGGGACCACGATCCGGACCATGACAGTACCCCCCTCCCAATGGGAGCCTCCAGGTGACCAACAGATTTGCCTGTATTATCGATGACCCGGGTGGGTGGAGGAGGAATAAGCCGGCGGGCAGAACAGAACAACAACACCTTGACTTTCAGGCTGAGAAGAGTTTGGAAAAACAGTTTGTGTCTGCAGGGTCTATGTTTGGCGAGAGCATTCTGTCACAATGCCGGTGGCATTAGGAGCAAGGGTGGACCGAAATGCAAGACACATCTTGTGAGGTTAATTAAATTTAGTTTATTGTTCGATATCAGGAGAGCTAGGCTGGAGCAGCAGTAGCGAACTGGACAAGGACTGCGGACTACGACTAGGCTGCGAACAAGGGTCTGGGCTAGGACTCGGAATCGGCTTCCAGAACTAGAGGAGACATGAAGAGGCTAGCGTATGGACTCCGAGACCGAGACTGGGCAAGGACCCAGTACGTGAGTCTTGCCTCGGGCTCGGACTCCAGAACCAGGCATGGACATGACATGGGCTCGGGAGAGGAGGAACATGGAAAACAGAGCCTCGGTCTCGGGAGAGCAGGTACATGGAACCATAGACACATACACAGAACACAGAGTCGGGACCCCTCCTTGGGTACAGGACATAGGGCCGGGACTCACACACAGAAAAGAGAGCCGGATCCCTCCTTGCGTACAGGACATAGGGCCGGGCCTCCTGACCCTCCACGGGGCAACGGCAAGAGGGCCTGACTTACCCCACGGAGGCGAGGACAGGACACGACGTGACTCCCCGCGGGGCAGCGGCAAGACGGCCTGACTTACCCCACGGAGGCGAGGAGAAGACAAGACAAGACCAACGCGATTTGAACACCAGAAAGTACCTATCTAGCTCCGGTGATGGAACTAGACCGAAATGCAGGTGGGGCATGCAGACGAGGGCTAGATGCGAGAGGCGCAGAGAAAGGATTCAGACAAAGGGGTAGGTCAGGAATCACAGACCGCCAGGGCCAGAACTTGACTCAGAACTGGGAAGCCGCCAGGACCAGGCCTTGACCTGGTGCTTGAATGCCGCTAGGTAAAGGACTTGACTTGATGCTTGAATGCCGCTAGGGCCAGGACTTCGCTTGGAACAGGTCTTCGCTTGGAACTTAAATACCGGCGGAGCCAGGACTTGACTTGGAGCCTCCGGGAAGTGGCGAGCTCTTGACTCCGCCCCGGAAAAGTAGACAGCGGTTCTTGATTCCTTCCAGCGGGTTAACTGACGGACCCACCTCAGTTAGGAAACTTTGCAGGCTCGCTTCGGAGAGGTAACTGGACAGGGTTGCTCCGGTGAGGAAAGTCGAATTACCGGCCCTCGTTTTGGCAGAGACTAGGCTTGCTCCGTCCCGATGACATCAGCACACCGTAGCTCAGATGACTTTGCAGACGCTCCCGCGCCGAAAGGCTGAAGGCCGGAGAATATAAACTACCAGTTCAGCCGAACGTTAATTGCCTCTAATCACTAAAGTCGAGGGACACGGGAAAACAGGGAATTAACGGTCCGGCTCATAACATAAACAAGGTAAATTTAAAGGGACCCCGATCCAGACCATGACGGTACCTGGGTCTTGACTTGGCTCTCGACTTGGAATTCGGACTTGGCTTAATCTGGAGCTCGGATTTGGCTTGACCTGGAGTTCGGACTTGGCTTGATCTAGAGTTCGGACTTGGCTTGACCTGGAGCTCGGACTTGGCTTGACCTGGACCTCGCACTTGTCTTGACCTGGACCTCGCACTTGTCTTGACCTGGACCTCGCACTTGCGTTGACATGGACTTCGCACTTGGCTTGACCTGGACCTCGCACTTGGCTTGACCTGGAGCTCGGACTTGCCTTGACTTGAATTCAGGCTTGACTTGACTTGGAATTCAGGTCTGACTTGACTTGGAATTCGGGCTCGGCTTGACCAGAACTCAGACTTGACTAGACTTGGACTCTTCTTGGACACAGAGCCAGGACTCAACCTTGAACACAGGACACAAAGCCGGCAGTCTTCTTGGACACAGGACACAGAGCCGGGAATCTTCTTGGACACAGAACCCAAGCCGGGACTCTTCTTGGACACAAGCCACAGAGACAACCTAGAACCCACGATGCTCAGTAGCTCCAATAATGGTCCAGTCATATCACATAGGCTGAGGACACGTGTTTCTGGTAACGAGTTTCTTGGTGTGGGATTCTGATGCCGAGCTTCCTGGATGAGTTATGATCCCCAGCTTCTTGGTGTGGGATTCTGACGGGGATTCTAACGGGAACGGCCCAGCAAAGAAATAGCTGGACCCTGAGCTATTTATGTTGCAAGCCCGAAATTAGGATCAGCTGCCTGAATTAAGGCCCTCAACGGAAACAAGGGAGAACAGAAACAACTGGAATGCGGAATATACGAACCGAACCGTGAACCGGAATGAGAACTTTGAGGACCGCACCATGACACATGATATCCGCTGCTTTTACAGCTCCGAAACTATCCTCGGTGAGCAGTGCCTTTCGCCCACGTATGTTTCCTCACTCAGTTTTCTTTTTGAAACGTCTATCACCAAACGTTCAGCAGCCAATCCTAACTTTGTGACAGAGGCAGGTTAAAATAATGGACATAATGTCGGACCTCGAGGTGGTGATCCATATTCTAGGTTCATCGCTCTGGTTTCTCATTGTTGCCCAATTAATGTAAACACATATAAACCCACTGACCTGATTTTATTTACGCCCTATCCACTTTCCGTTGTTTCTCATATTCTTACTATGCTTTGCATCCACAGTGTCATGGTCTGGTCCGTGAAGTCCGTATTCCAGTTCACGGTCCGGTCATCGACCCTTGCTCCAGGTTTTCAAGTCTACACTCTTTCTGTTCCTGTTGAGCACTGATTGAGGGAGCTGATTCTCGTTGGGGCTGGCTGCAAAAATACCTCCAGAGACCTGGGCGTGGCTGCTGGATTGTTCTTGTCCTTACTCCATGTTTCCCTTCCCCTGCCTTCTGTTTCCTCGCCTGAAGCCCTGCCATGTCTTGCCTCTAACTTTCTCCTCGCCTCGCCTGTAGTCTTGTCTTGGAGCCACCCTGTACCTAGCTCCCTTCCTGTCCCTTGCCTCCGCCGGGTAAGTCAGGCCGTCTGGCAGTTACCTACAGTTGGTTCTGTCCTTTCCTGTCCCTTGCCTTCGTCGGGTAGCCAGGCCGTCTTGCCGTTACTTGCGGTTGGTTCTGTCCCTTCCTGTCTCTTGCTTCCGTCGGGTGGAGATCCACGCCCTGCCCAGGAGTACCGCGTCCTGCCCAGGAGTATCGCGCCCTGCCCAGGTGTACCGCGCCCTGCCCAGGAGGAGATTCAAGACCCCAAGCCTCGAGCCTCGCTCCAAGCCAAGCTTCAAGACCCCAAGTCTCGAGCCTCGCTCCAAGCCAAGCTTCAAGACCCCAAACCAAGCTCCAAGACCCCAAGCCTTAAGCCTCTAGTCTCAAGCCTCGCCTCAAGTCTCTGGTCTCCAGCCTCGCCTCAAGTCTGAAGACTCCAGCCTCGTCCTGCCTGCCAGCCAAGTCACGTCCTTGCCTAGTTCTGGGGTCCGAGCTAGAGGCAAGACCCAGGTTCTGATTCCTTGTCCAGTCTCTGACTCGGAGTCCAAGCTCGGGCTCCTAGCTCTGTTGTCCAGTCCTGTTCCGGGTTCCCGGTTTTCGTGTCCATGTCCTAGCCCTCACCCTGTATCCTAGTCCTGTCCCTAGTACTGCAGTGTCGGTGTCTCGCTCCCGGCCACCTCCTTACGACACACAGTTCCTTCAGCAGAGCTCCTCCAAGATCAGACCCACCTCATTGGTTCCGAACAGCCCGTCAAATTCGTTTATCCTGTGATGGATGCGAAGCCGTTGAGCGTCGGAAGGTTCCAAATGAAAGACCCTTCCTCCTCATTTAAAATAGCGTATCAAGCAAAATGTCGAGTTTATAGTCATATGCACAAATACTTGCATGCAGAGGTGGAATGAAAAACATACTTGCTGAAGATTCACACATATATATGTGGCTTTCCGTAGAAATCCACACTTATACAAAACATAAAAACATATGGAAGAATATGAAAGTCGAGTATTTTATCTTATTCACAATTACATATATGCATGGATGGAAAAACATCAAATACGTAACATTAACAAGGAAAAGAAATATCGAGCCCCAACTGAATGATGTCAAATTACCGATCTGCACAAACATTGTTTCTGATAATTGTGCATGTTATCTATAAGGACAAAAGCAACATCTGTTTCAACAACTATTATAGTTTGATGTACACGAGAGGAGAGGAAGAAAATCTGAAATAATAAATTGAAATAGACAAAAAAATCGAGTTTCTGCTTCCGTAATTCGTTTGTCAATAGTTCTTTGTATACTGTGTGGATGCCGGTTGACATTCATTCTTCTGTGTTGCTCTTCCATCAGCCACAAAGAGCAGGAGTTTCATCAGGTATCGCTTAATAGTCGAGGTACCAACGATCAAATCGTCGTTGTTTAATCTGCCAAATCAACTTGTTCTATTGAAGCTAATCAGTCATACAATGACGTATAAACAGAGCAGTGTGCGAAGCCGAAATTGAAAATAAACACTTTCGAAGAATAGCGTTAAATCGGCTAATCTCGTTTGCATTTTATTGACAAAGTAAACCAATATAATGTAAACACATATTTTAATCCATTCCCCAGCTTCTCCCTGAATTTCTTTTGTGTCAGTCCGTAGATATACGTGTTGGTGCAAGTGCAGAGAAACTCAGGCATATAGCCAACCTGTTGTAGGATATATTTTGGGCTGGTGTGGTTTCTGTCTGTGTAGGTATAATTTTCCACTTGCCAGTTTATAAAATATACAACACTTTGTGTCCACAGTAAAATGAAGTTGGTTGATATAGCGAACAATAAAACTATTGACTTTCTCCGGTTCTCTACCTCTGCATCCTTCTGATTTTCGCTAATATTCCGAAGTGCCCGGCGGACTTTGTTTGCCGCCATAATATGCCTGGCGGTTAAGATGTTAAACAGCAGCATTAAGCAGATTGGGACCACTGCAGTGAGAATATTGTCACAGAACTGGTATGCTCTCCAGAAGAGTGATGTTAAGTACGCCGCTGTGGCGACACAGCGTTTAGGATGCACAGCGAAGTAAAATGGCATAGCTTTAGCGTAACACACTGCGCACACAGTTACGACCATCATAATCGCTGTTTTCTCGGTGCAGTATCGTTTCCGCAACTTCTGACAGCAGATGGCGATGTAGCGATCGAAGGTAAAGGCGACCGTCAACCAAACTGAACCGTTTGAACTTGCGAGCCGCAGAATAATTACCATAGTACACACCGGAGTTTGGAACAGGAACTTAGCAAATAAATAGATAAAACTAATTTGCTCGAATATTACAGCCACGACGATGACCATCAAATCTGCTAGTGCCATGGACATCAGGTAGCGGGTGATGCATTTGGAAAGGCCACATTTTCCCCGGGATAGGATCACAATCGCCGTTAAATTAACTGAAAGAAATAGTGAAATATGTCACACAATGTTAATAAACCACACAGAGTTACACCACTTCAGTAACATGATTTATATAGTAGAATATAATATTTCCGTTTTCCTATCATACAGTTCCCATTTTCTGAAATAATATACTAAAGTGATCATCTCGGTGGTAATATAAAGCGAATGTCGAAACCACTGAGTGGAATGCATTAGACGGAAGCACAAAAACACCAGCCAGCCAAGCACCTTACCGTTACTGCCTACAGCTGCGAGTACAGGATAGTAAACTCTCACGATGTTGTAAATTGCTGGGTATCCCATTTAGTATCTGAATCACCGATGAGCTTTAGAAGGTATTCACACACCTCTCAGTCTCTTTCTTCACAAAGTTCCTTCCCAAAAGGAGTAGCGTCATTGTCCACGATTCCCTCTGAAATCATTTTGTCTACAGACCACTGAACAAACACTTAGTTTGAACTACTTTTATCATGATGAAATTGTGTACTATATTTAACTCTTTAGGTGATAGTACCTGAATGTTCTTTAACAATATCTTCCATAGAGACTGCCTCATATTCTATTATACATTACGATGCCTGCACAGTCGCCCCAAGGTATTTTTATCCATTGATCCCACATTGATTTTTAAAAAAAATTTAACTCATTATGTTCCCGGTCACTTACACCACTGGGAACAGTATTAAGTGAGTTTAACGTTGCATGTGTTGCAAAATCCAAGTAAACGAATAACTTAACTGTCGTTTTATCTCTTTGATAGAGTTAGCTCTGGAAGCGACAGTTAGATGTTGATATTATATAAAGAGAAATGTTTAGCTTATCCCCGTATGCTCGTAACATCAGTAAGTACTGTAAACCTGAACGGCCTGAGATGCTCCTCACAGACAGCTGCGTGAAGGAAAGTTGTGACAGACCCTGGTTCTGCACGATACCAATTTGAACGAGCAAGCACCATGTATGCGCGATGTGCTTGTCAGAATATCCCTGTTCGAAGATGCGATTGAAATAAATCATTAATAGCAATTTTGTGTTTAAAGTTTAGTGAGAAACTGTTGTCACCTTGACAACTGTTTCCACAACACTGTTTCATGCTGTCACAGTTATTACCAAAATAATTTGATTCTCACTCACATACATGGTTTGGAGCAAATTTGTAAAATTTCTAAACTACACTGACTTGTTGTGAACCTCATCCAATACCCGATGAAACATTGGTGTAATATTGTTGCATATCGATTAAAAAGCAAAAAGGAAAATGATTGTTATCACAACTAACCGAGACAGCTTGCATTATGACAGTCCAAAATATCCTTCCAATTGAGAAATGAGTGTGCTTGGCTATGACTGTATTTTTTGATTTATAAGCTTTATCTGAAAAAAAGGTAAACATAATATTATAAATAAAGTAAAATGTCACCCGTGTTCCAAAACGGAAGGAAATCAATATACGTATATACTCTGATCGGCCTGTGCTCTGGACAGCATCCGTTCTCCATGTTGTGGACGGCTGCAACTAAAAACTTGACGAAGCTGTAAATTTTCCATCACCCTAGAAATGCAGAGGTGTCCACCTGTTGGGTTTGTACCACCATTGCCTTCGGTTCTCTGGAGCTGGCCCGGAGCAAGCACTGGTACAGATACCGGTATCAGAGAACGTAAGCAAAACGTTAGTGCTGCACTACTGAATATACATGCTCGCACCGGAAAACTCGAAAAAGATACAGCTGACCACAAATACAGTTAAATACACATCAGGCAACGTCTGCTGAAAGTGTTTCTCAGGGCAGCAATCCAGCTAAAACTGAGTTCAACTTGAGTGGATTCCCGTATATTGGACACTAGAAGTAAACCCACTCACACTGCGTGCATAATATCGAGTAGCGGAACTTGAATGTGACATGAGAGCATATAGGGCAAACTTCATCAGCGGGTTGTGGCACAGCATCTGCTCATGCCAGTAGAACACCAGAACAATTACAGAATCCGTATTGACATACTAAACAAAGTCATGCATGATCTTGCACAAGAGTTGGAAAGAAACCAGTCTGAAGGCCTCAATAATACTAAGCAAGAGCAAGAGGAAGGGGTCACCAGTCGAAGTTCTGATGAAAATAGTAATATACTAAGAGCAGCTCCAGAACCTGACGGTAGCAGCAAGAGCACAGATTGAAAGCCTCCACAGAATGATTACGAAGACGCTAAGTTTACAGACAAATTTATTCTGACATTGAAGACCACACGAATAGGACATATCGGCAGGGACCAATCATATTGACATTACATGCCAAAATATAATACATCTTCAAAATCTGCAAAAAATGTTCATATTCTCAACAATATTATATTACCACAATAGTTAGGAAAACGAAACATTTGAAGATCAAAATATAATAGCATACTGCGTAGTATTATCAAGAGTGCAGTGCAGTGCAATGACTCTAAAATAGAGGCATCATTGAGATAAACAAAACTGAGTAATGAAATGAATACATCGAAATAACAGAAGAGATGAAGAAACAAAATTGAAGCCTTACGAGGAGGAAGAGCCGGCCTATTGGAGAATAAAATGTATAATCCGAGCAAGAGAGATAAGAAAAAAGACACGGAAATACCAAGAAAATATAAAGATCATACAAGCTAAGGTGACCATTACAAAAACATTGTAGAATACACTAAAATTTGGAGCATACAACGCCAGATGAAATTGATACATGAAATGTGTCAGTCATAATTATGAAAACCTAATTACCAATTGAGAAACAATGAACACCGTTTATACAGGGCATTAAAACTAAATTCAACGCACAAAGTGTTACCAACCCAAGCACAAAATTAGCCCTAACAAAGACATAATGAACTATAGGTCTAATATGTGGTAAAAAAAAAAGGACGAAGTACAATCAAGAAGCAGACATAATTCGGGAGGAAAACGAAAACACCCACAAACATGAATACATGAAAACACCCAAAGTTACAAAGTATTATGCTAAAAGCAGTTATAAAAAATACTCACATCTGGAAAGTACAGTCAGTAAAAATATTGATACTTATTAGTATAAAAAAGGTACTTGCTAATCTCTACTTATTAATGCATGTCAACATTTTCCTTAAAAATCTTGAAAAAGTGTCGAATATTTGACGGATAGAATTCATATCTATTAACTGAAGTAAAAATCACAAATAACCCAGCAAAATTTCGTCGTATTACTTGTTTACTAACAATTTATACAAGTCTTACGTTATGCATCTCTCAACTAAACCACACAAATTTAGATTACCGCAATGTATTACAGAGTTGAATAAAGGATGCCGTGACTGTGTAGAAGGATGTAAAGAACAACTGATAAAATCTGCAATTCTAAATCAGCGCCGACTGAAAAGCAGAGAGATTTCATGTTACCATACTGACGACCAAAAAGCTCTTGATTCTGTCCCACAGACATGGCTTGTTCATGGTCTTAATATCTATATAAATTACACCCAATTTTTGTGAAATTCATGCAACAAGGTATTGTGCTCTTGGCGTACGCTATTCATGCTATCTATTAACAACATGAAAAAAAAAAGAAATTCACTGTTTTCAAAATAAACCCACACATTTTGCAGGCCTGCTCTCGAAGATTACAACAATTTTGTCCAGCTTTAAACCAGCCCTTTCATTTACAGAATCTGGAGAGAAGAGAGTATCAAATCGCAAACGCCGAATTATTGGACGATTTGATATTATAAGCATCTTCATCAGTCAAACTACAGCAGTTTGTCGAAATGCTAGACTAGTTTCTAAAGATATCAGAATGTACTTTGGACCAGATAAATGTGGAACACTAAACATAAAGAAAATCGCAATAGAGATAGTGGAACATAAAATAGATCTGCAGCACGATGAATGGTTATGAAACACATGAGAATCTGGGATATCAACAAGCAGAGGAAATAGGTCATAGTGCGTTATAGGGAAAACGTCCGACAGAATTTACCACATGGCTTAAGAAAATCCCACGAACAGAGCTCAATAATAAACATAAAACAAGGGCAATTAACAATTGCGCTACAACGATACTAATGTATTCTTTTGGCATAATATTTGCTCTGAAACCGATCTGGAACGTTTACAAAGAGAAATAAGACAGCAATTCGCAAATTGAAAAAAAAAAGAATGAACACTCGAAAGCGCTTAGAATAACACTACCCAGAACAGAAAGAGGAAGAGGAATAACAGAGGTAAAACATTTACACAACACAGTTCACACTTCTACGTATATATTTTCATAAATGAAACACGATTCAGGACTCCATGAGAGCACATATAATTCCGATGAGAAGTATGCACCACTAGACTTAAATGAAAACACAACCCAGAAAAATGAAGTTCTCACCTTAGAAGAAGCAGTTAACCAATAGAAGGGAATGCCACTCATTGAAGACCATGCACGATATAGTTGGAGGTTTCTTCCCCAAAACAGAATATTTCCTTGTGGTAATACATATCTATGTGGTTCACATAAAAAAATCATCAAGACTGCATCAGAGAATACCAAAAAAAAAATCAAAAAATTAAATGAACAAGCGGCAGTGCTTAATCGAACTGTGAAAGGTTTAAACTGGTGCTTATTTGTGTTTCTGCATTCGCGGCTCATTCGTCAAAATTCGTCTTTTAACTATATGAAAATCTGATGCATTCTGGTTGACATTTATTCTTCTGTGTTACTCTTGCATCAGCCACTATGAGCAGGAGTTTCATGATGTATTTGGTCAATAGTCCAGTTTTGAGGATAAACAATCAAATCGCCGTTTATTGATTTGCCCAAACAATCTGGCGTTTTGAAGCTAATCAGTCATACAATGAGATACTGTGTATAGAAACAGTTGTGTGCCGTGCCGCAAATTTAAAACGAACTCATCCGAAAGATTAGGCTAAAATAAACGAATCTGGTTTGCATTTTATTTACAAGTTATGTCACTTAATGTAAACACTTTTTCCAAACAATTCTTCAGTTCCTCTCTGAATTTCTTCTGTGTTAGACCGTAGATATGCGTGTTAGTGCAAGTAATGAGAACTTAAGTGAAAGCCAAACTGTTGTACGATATATTTTGGGTTGGTGTGGTATCTGTCTATGTAGTTATAATTTTGCAATTGCCAGTTCATAAGATATACAACGTTAGGTGACCACAGTAAAATGAAGTTGGTTGATATAGCGGCCAACAAAACAACTGACTTTCTCCGGTTCTCCACCTCTGCATCCTTCTGATTCTCGCTTAGATTCCGAAGTGTCCGGCATACTTTATTTGCCGCTATAATATGTCTGGCTGTTAGTGTGTTAAGCAGCAGCATTAAGCGGATTGGCATTATCGGAGTCCGAATACAGTCACCGAACTGGCATGCTCTCCACAATGGTGACATTAAGGATGCCGTTGTGGCGACACAACGTTTAGGATGCACAGCAAAGTAAACTTGCATAACTGCAGCGTAACATACTATGCACGCAGTTACTACAACCACGATCGCTGTTTTCTCGGTGCAGTATCGTTTTCGCAGCTTCTGACAGCAGATGGCGATGTAACGGTCGAAAGTGAAGGCGACCGTAAACGAAACGGAACCGTTTGAGTTTGCTTCCCGCAGAACAACTATCACAACACATACCGGAGTTCTGAACAAGAAGTTAGTAAACAAGTAGATAAACTTAATTTGCTCGTATAGAACAGCCACGACGACGACATTAAAATCTGCTACTGCCACGGCCACTAGATAGCAGCTGATGCATTTGGAAAGGCCACATTTTCCTCGGGATAGGATCACAATCACCGTGAAATTCACTGGAAGAAATGATAAGGAATGTTACTAATTCCCCCAGCACCTATGTTGGTGACTATGAATTGAGTTTCTCAGATAAAATATTATTCTGGGTCGGCCCAGTGTCTGGAGATGCGTTACGTTGGAAGAGCACTTGCGCAGATGCTTTGGTGAGCAGGTGGCCGATAAGACTGATAGTGCACTAGCAGGTGCAACAGATATCTAGGGTATTTATATTCTGAACTAAAAGACAAGAAAGAAACCTAGGTGCCGAGTAGACTTTTAAATAAGAGCCGAGGGCCTTCCGCTTGTTCTGGCAACCAGGGTACCTGTTGCACCTAGTTCCAGCGTAGGGCATATCAATCGCATTTCCATCGTTTAAGGGTGCTGGTGAGTTTCGAGGAACGGAACATGCATTGAGGTGATTTATTTATATTTCCGTTATTTAGTGTTACGGTGTTTCTTTAAATCGACTACAGCAGTTGGAATAAATAAATATTAAGTTGTATCTGTAACCTAACTGGAATATATTGCATCTCCTGTTCACAAGAGCCGTCGCTCTTTAGCTCTTCTCCCTAGCGGTACGGAGATAGCAGCAAACCCTGCAAGACTGTGGCTACTGACACTGCTTACGGGACAAAGGTATGCTTGTTGAAGAAACACCAGACAAATGAAGATACACCTTTAAATAGAAACGAAAGCATATCAACTGAGTAAGGACACACATCTCTTAACAGCTTCCAGCAAGTACTTATCAGAATAACACAGAAGTATAATTCGAAATAAATATACTTCAGAACTATTTTATCATTATGAAATTGTGCAATATATTTAAATCTTCAAGTGATAGTAATTGACTGTTGATGGGAAGAGCTGCCATGGAGATGCTTCATGTTCTATTCTGCATTGCTAGCTCTTCACCGTTTGACCAAGGTAGTTTTCTCCATTGGTTCCTTATTAATTTTAATAACAAGTTACAACTTATTCAATTCCGGTCATCTTCACCATTGGAAATATCATATCTACTGATAGTATTAAGTGTTTAATGTCACATGTGACAACATCTACCTGGAAGCCGATAGCATAGCTGTCAATTTTATCTCTCCGGTTGGTTTAGTCTTGGAAGAGATAGTTAGATGCTGTTATAATATAATATAAACTGTTAAGCTTATCAGCAAGTATATTCAACCTGTGAACGACCTGAGATGTTCCTCATAATCAACCGGTTGTAGATAAGATGTGACAGACCCTGGTTCTCTACGATGTCACAGTTACTCTACAGACACCATGTAAGCGCCGTGTGCTTGTCGGAATTCCCCTGTTCGACGATGCCATTGGAATAACTTAGTAATAGCAATTTGTGCAGAATGTTGAGTGAGAATCTGTTGTCACCTTGTTAACCACAACGTTGTTTCATGTTGTCAGATTGATAAAGAAAATGAATTTGATTCTGTCCCACACTCATAGCTAAGAGAAGTTATTAAAATATTTACTGCGCTGGTGTTGCATTGTTGAATATGCAAGCATGCAGCGGAAAACCCAAAAAAATCAAAGCAGAATTCAAATCCGGCCAACGACACAGCAGGCTAGGACTGCTGTTAGTGTTTCTCGAGGTAGCAGTCCAGTTGGAAGTGAGTTCTACGCAAGTAGTTGACAGAAGGAAGACATATGTGTTTTGCACTTTAGAAGTAAATTATTCATAATGCGTCAAGCAGAACTTGAGTCTGATATAAGAATCTGGGTGACGCTAAGCCACTATGGTTTTGTCTAGCTTTCTAATTTACTGAAATAGTTGAACATAGCATATCTAATCAGAAAGAACTAAATGAATTATCCCTTGCCACACCATTGTGTACATTCGCATTTTATATGCTGGATGATTCGAAATTATATGGTCTTTCGTGAGAAAATCTAAAAAATTATTTGAAATAGTAGAAGTAATTTATGAAGACATACACATGAACTTTGTACTCGATAAGTGCAGAGGATTAAACATAACGGAAAGTGCAGCAGAGCTCATTAAATATAAAATCGGGAAGCGGGGTAGTATAACTGATGGATGAATATGAGACACTGGTATCTGGGATATCAACAAGGAAATAAAATAGATCACAGCGTGTAAAAGGGAAAATGTTTAAGCTATTTTACTTCAAGGCTCCGGAAAAAATATCAAACCGAGCTCAACACTGAAAATAAAAGAATTACCATGTTAACGAATTATTTTGACATAATACCTTGGTGCGAATTCGATCTGCAAAACCTACAGCTTCTTCCCCTCTGCCATCCGATTCCTGAATGGACTTTGAAGCTTCGGAGACTGACTCACGATTTTCATATACAGCATTTCTGTTTTTTGACATTTTTAAAAAATCTATTCAATATACGTAATTAATTTACTTGTTTAATTATTATTATGTCTTTCCCTGTCTGTACTAAGATTATGTATTGCATTGAACCGCTGCTGCTAAGTTAACAAATTTCACGTCACATGCCGGTGATAATAAACCTGATTCTGATTCTGAAGTTTCAAGGGATATATTAGTGTCAGGAAAACATAATTCAGCATTCCACCGGAGCATACGAAACTGTGATTGAAAAGTATATACCACAAAACTTAACTTAAAAGCACATGTCAGAAAAAAAGAATGAATTATAACTTTCGGGGATAATCAGGTGACCAATAGAACAGCATGACCCTGTATGGACGAAATCCTCACGATCTGAACAGAATAGATATCGACAATAAAGGGTCGAAAGCTTGACGTAGTGTTAAAAGCTTCTCTCCAGAAAGAGAGTGTTCCTTGTGGCAATACAATACCAGGTGGTTAACATAAAAATGAAGGCAATATACAACAAGAGAGAAGCAAGACGTTGAAAGCCGCAATATTAAAAGCTAATAAAATAGCCCACAAGTTCCTAACAATTAACAGATGAGTGTGCTTGGCTGTACCGGTACCTCAGGTTTTCCCAGCCTCAGAAGAGAAATACATAAAATTATAATCAAGTAAACAAAAACATCGAGAAGATAGGATGGCGTGATTTTGAAGATGTATCCATAGATTGACATAACAGTTCAGTGAAGATGCGAGTGAAGTTGAGTGGAATTATCCCCTCTGGTTAAATAGCCTGACGTTTGAGGGGTAATGATTATTCCTGAAACTGATGGTGTCGATTCGGAGGCTCCAATATTTTCTTCCTGTTGGCAGCAGGGAGAGCGTTGCATGACCCGAATGGTGTGGTTCCTTCATGATAGATGCTGCTCTCCTGAGACAGCACTCGGTGGAGATGGGCTTAGTGGTGGCATGGTTTTACCTGTGATGTATTGGGCCGTGTTCACTACGTTTAGCGCCAATGAATGGCTGGTTATAAGGAGAAGAGCTATGTTTTTCACTAATGGAGAAACAATGTTAGGGATGTCAAGATACTTCTGTGCAAAGCACTGGCCGTAACGCATTTGTAGAAGAACTGATCTGCAGACGTTAGGATGACCGTTCGCTTTGTTTGTCTTCACCACTAATTTACACTCTTTCCTTCATATCTGGAAGCAGTTTCACCACATCGTGCTCCGTCTCCTGGTTCTCCAGTTTATTATGTGCAGCAGAACAGTGAACATTTCAAAGAGAGCAGCCATACACTGCACGCGTTGGAGGGTGGGGGATGAACGAACATAAAGATATGTACATGGAGTGCTGGAAATCTAAAGAGGGGTAGAGGGAACGAAATATTCGGAAGGAGATTTCTACTGAGCTGATAGTGAGTGTGTGTGTGTGTGTGTGTGTGTGTGAGAGAGAGAGAGAGAGAGAGAGGGAGAGAGAGAGAGAGAGAGAGAGAGAGAGAGAGAGAGAATCTTATCATGATACAAGTACAAAGGACTACCGATCTGCTACTACATGTTTATTTGCTTTGAGGGATCTACAGGTTACTCACAATTGAGCCATTGATCCCTTCCTTTTTCTAACTTTCACCCAAGACTTCCGCCCTTTATACAAGAAGCTTAAAATTCGATGGAACTCCTAACTACTCTATAACACAGAAAATGCTGGAGGAACTCAACAGACAAGGCACTATCTATTGGGCCAGATCTGATGAAATCAGTCTCGGCTTGAAACGCCGACTCCCTGAAAGCAGAATTCACGAAAATGTCTCATCAGACACATTCGTCGAGGCGAAAGAAACCGGTCCTGGGTTCGCTGGCTGGCGCCAGAACCACCCAGCAACTCAGAATGTGGGGAGATTGAATATTGGTATAAAACATTACGAGGCTTATAGATGGTGTAAAGGCAAACAGTCTTTTTCCTTTGACGTTGGGTGAGACTGGAACTACAGTAATGAATTAAGCGTGAAAGGTGAGATGTTTAATTGGTACATGAGAGGTAAGCCCTTCCACACTATTGTGAATCAGCTATTAACCTTGCACTCTCAGTTGACCTCCCAATACATGCTTTTACCCTATTGAACTACAACTATTCATCATATCATTCGTAACCCTTGACACACTTCTACAGTACCCAGTACACTACCTCCCTTCGTGGGATCTACTAATTTCTGAACACACCATTTGAGTTGCTCATTTTAATCATTTATGAAACTCTCAAAGAGTAGGGATCGCAGAGGAGATTACCAATGAACCACGAGTCACGGACCTCTCGGTAGAATACGCTCCATCTGTTGCCGCGCTCTGCCTTCTTTCGCCAACCTAATCAGGAATACAGGCAACCAGGTTTTATTGGGAAACATTTTAACTCTGTTTTCTAAGTGTTTATTTTAAAGTGTGCTTTCATTGCGTATCAGGTGTTTATACAGATGTTGACCATGCCCTCACTATGAATTAAGTGTCTGTTACTGAGTGCGTGGGATTACTGTGGTATTTGGGATGTAAATATTGAATGAAACCTGTGTACTTTTAACCCCTTGAGAAAAACGAATGCAGCCAAGTAAGAGAGATAAGAGTGATTGATTTATTAGTTAGAGTAAAAAACTTACAGAGGTATGCTAACCCAGAAGGGCTATAAAGAACGCTGTGTGAAAACGACAAATGGGCAGTTAATGACAGACTTGCACAGCCTAGTCCACCGTCTGTCTCAGCTTTACTTTTCAAATTAAAGTTTAAACATTTCTTGAAGAATCTTCGGCGCTTCCTTGTCATTTGTGAAACCACGACAGTTTCTGTAGTCACATGCCTTTAACATTTCAAATGAGACGATCATGGCGAACCGTGTGGAACGCCTTACGGAAATCCATGGACACAATATCCACTTCATTTTATTAGCTTGTTTTCCCGACCTCTTTGAAGAATTCAGTCAGGTTCATAAGACATGGTCTGTCTATCACAAAAGCATTGCGACTATCACTAACCAGAAAAAGCTTCTCGAAATGCTATGCCAGTTTATTTCTTATTTCTTATGCCTTATTTCTTTATTTCTCAGAAAGACTTATTTCTAACAATCGTCTCCCTCTGTTTGCCCAGCGTTAATGTAAATCGTACAGTCGCTACCTTTCTTGAACAATCGAGAAATAATATCTGCCGCCCTTCCCGCCATAGGTGCTGCTCTTGTGGCTAGTGATAATTCGGAGAAGGAAGTCTGACAATCGGAGCGGGAGTGCGGAGGAAGCCATTTTTGAATTTTTCGGCTTTTTTCCCCATCGGCGTTCAGAGAGGCGGGACTGCGCAGGCGTGTGACGTCGAGGAGGAAATCGCGGAAGATTTAAAAGGAACAGAAATCCTGATTCGGGTGTAATTCGGAGAAGGAAGTCTGAGAATCGGAGCAGGAATGCGGAGGAAGCCATTTTTGAATTTTTCGGTTTTTTTTCCATCGGCGTTCAGAGAGGCGGGACTGCGCAGGCGTGTGACGTTGAGGAGGAAATCGCGGAAGATTTAAAAAGAACACAGCCTTATACAGCGGGTAGCGTAGTTTGCGGGCTGCGGAGTGAGCCGGGAGCAGAGTGAAGGCTTAAGGGCTTCGGCTCAAAGGGCTTAGACGGAAACGGGCGAGACGAAGAGGGATTGGTTTTCGTTTTTTGTTATTTGAGGAGAGGGGAAGTATGAGTGTGAGGGCAGCTTGTTCTTCTCGGTGCCGGGTGTGGGAGGCCCTGGAGTCTCCAAGTCTCCCAGACGTCCACATCTGTGCCAGGTGCGCAGAGATGCAGCTCCTAAGAGACCACGTTAGGAAACTGGAGCTGCAGCTCGATGACCTTCGTCTAGTCAAGGACAGTGAGGAGTTGATAGAGAAGAGTTACAGGCAGGTGGTCACGCCGGGGTCACGGGAGGCAGACAAGCGGGTCACGGCTAGGAGGGGGAAGAGGAAGAGTCAGGTAATAGACAGTACTCCAGTGGCTGTCCCCCTTGACAATAGGTAAGCCTGTTTGAGTACTGCTCGGGGGTGGGGGGATGGGGGGAACAGCTTCCCTGGGGGAAGCGACAGTGGCCGTGCCTCCGGCACAGAGTCCGGCCCTGCAGCTCAGAAGGGTAGGGAAAGGAAGCGTAGGGCAGTAGTAATTGGGGATTCGATAGTAAGGGTGTCAGATAGGCGATTCTGTGGACGCAGTCCGGAGACCCGGATGGTAGATTGCCTCCCTGGTGCCAGGGTCCGGGATATTTCTGATCACGTCCAAGAGATCCTGAAGTGGGAGGGAGAGGAGCCAGAGGTCGTGGTACATGTAGGTACCAATGACATAGGTAGGAAAAAGGGAGAGGTCCTGAAAGGAGAATATAGGCAGTTAGGAAGGGAGTTGAGAAAAAGGACCACAAAGGTAGTAATCTCGGGATTACTGCCTGTGCCACGCGACAGTGAGAGTAAGAATACAATGAGGTGGAGGATAAGTGCGTGGCTGAGGGGTTGGAGTAGGGGGCAGGCATTCAAATTTTTGGATCATTGGGACCTCTTTTGGCGCAGGTATGACCTGTACACAAAGGACGGGTTACACTTGAATCCTATGGGGACCAATATCCTGGCGGTGAGATTTGCGAGGGCTACTGTTGTGACTTTAAACTAGAATGGTTAGGGGGTGGGATTAAAATTGAGGAGACCAGGAGAGAGGTGGTTATTTCACAAATAGAGAAAGCTCGTAGACAGTGTGTGAAGGAGTATAGGCAGGGGAAAGAGATCAGGAGCACTCAGACCAAAGATTTAGGGGACAAGTAAGTAAAAGATAACGAAGTTGCTTGCTCCATTAAGGATAAAAAGAGAGTAAGAGGTGGAGAGTTTCTTAAATACATCTATTTTAATGCTAGGGGCATTGTAAGAAAGGTGGATGAGCTTAGAGCGTGGATCGATACCTGGAAATATGATGTTGTAGCTATTAGTGAAACGTGGTTGCAGGAAGGGTGTGATTGGCAACTAAATATTCCAGGACTTCGTTGCTTCAGGTGTGATAGAATAGGAGGGGAAAGAGGGGGAGGTGTTGCATTGCCTGTCAGAGAAAATATAACAGCTGTCCTCTGGCAGGACAGATTAGTAGACTCCTCCAGTGGGGCTATTTGGGTGGAATTGAGGAATATGAAAGGTGTAATGACACTTATAGGGGTGTATTATAGACCATCTAATGGGGACCGAGAACTGGAGGAGCAAATTTGTAAGCAGTTAGCAGATATTTGAGATATTTGTAGTAAGCACAAGGTTGTGATTCTGGGAGATTTTAATTTTCCACACATAGACTGGGAAGCCCATTCCGTAAAAGGGCTGGATTGTTTGGAGTTTGTCAAATGTGTGCAAGCTAGTTTTTTGCAGCAATACATAGAGGTACCAACTAGAGAAGGGGCAGTGTTGGATCTCCTGTTAGGGAATGAGATAGGGCAGTTGATGGAGGTATGTGTTGGGGAGCTCTTCGGGTCCAGTGATCACAATACCATTAGTTTCAATATAATTATGGAAAAGGATAGGACTGAACCTAGGGTTGAGATTTTTGATTGGAGAAAGACTACCTTTGAGGAGATGCGAAAGGATTCAGAAGGAGTGCATTGGGACAATTTGTTTTATAGAAAGGATGTAATAGAGAAATGGAGGTCATTTAAAGGTGAACTTTTGAGGGTATAGGATCTTTATGTTCCTGTTAGGTTGAAAGGGAAGGTTAAAAGTTTGAGAGAGCCATGGTTTTCAAGGGATATTGGAAACTTGGTTCGGAAAAAGAGAGATATCTACAATAAATATAGGCAGGATGGAGTAAATGGCGTGCTCGAGGATTATAAAATATGCAAAAAGAATCTTAAGAAAGACATTAGAAAAGCTAAAAGAAGATACGAGGCAGCTTTCGCAAAAGGATAGTGAGGGATAAAATTGGTCCCTTGGAGAATCAGAGAGGACGGCTATGTGCGGAACCAAAAGAGATGAGGGAGATTTTGAACAATTTCTTTTCTTCGGTATTCACTAAGGAGAAGGATATTGAATTGTGTAAGGTTGGAAACAAGAAGGGTAGTTATGGAAAGTATGACGATTATAGAAGTGGAAGTACTGGCGCATTGAAGGAATATAAAAGTGGATACGTCTCCGGGTTCCGAACAAGATATTCCCTAGGACCTTGATGAAAGTTAGTGTGGAAATAGCAGGGGCTCTGACAGAAATATTTCAAATGTCATAAGAAACGGGGATGGTGCCAGAGGATTGGCGTATTTCTCATGTATTTCCATTGTTTAAAAAGGGTTCTAAGAGTAAACCTAGCAATTATCGGCTTGGTAGTTTGACGTCAGTGGTGGGTAAATTGATGGAAGGTATTCTTAGAGAAGGTATATATAATTATCTGGATAGACAGGTCTGATTAGGAGCAATCAACCTGGATTTGTGCGTGGAAGGTCATGTTTGACAAATATTATTGAATTTTTGATGAGGTTTCTAGGAAAGTTGAAGTTGGCTAAAACGGTGGATGTTGTCTATATGGACTTCAGTATGGCCTTTGACAAGGTTCCACACGGTAGGTTAGTTAGGAAGGTTCAATCGTTAGGCATTAATATGGAAGTAGTAAAATGGATTCAGCAGTGGCTGGATGGGAGACGCCAGAGAGTAGTGGTGGATAACTCTGTGTCAGATTGGAGGACGGTGTGTAGCAGTGTGCCTCAGGGATCTGTACTGGGTCCAATGTTGTTTGTAATATATATTAATGATCTGAATGATGGGGTGGTAAATTGGATTTGTAGTATGCAGATGATACTAAGATAGGTGGTGTTGTGGGTGATGAGGTAGGTTTTCAAAGCTTGCAGAGAGATTTAGGCCAGTTAGAAGAATGGGCTGAAAGATGGCAGATGGAGTTTAATGCTGAAAAATGTAAGGTGCTGCATTTTGGTAGGACTAATCAAAATAGGACATACATGGTAAATGGTAGAGCATTGAAGAATGCTGCAGAACAGACGGATCTAGGAATAATGCTGTATAGTTCCCTGAAGGTGGAATCTCATGTGGATAGGGTGGTGAAGAAAGTTTTCGGTATGCTGGCCTTTATTAATCAGAGCATTGACTATAGGAGTTGGGATGTAATGTTGAAATTGTATGAGGCATTGGTAAGGCCAAATTTGGAGTATTGTGTACAGTTCTGGTCACCGAATTATAGAAAAGATGTCAATAAACTTGAGAGAGTCATGAGGAGGTTTACTAAAGTGTTCCCTGGGTTTCATCTCCTAAGTTACAGAGAAAGGTTGAACAAGTTAGGTCTTTATTCTTTGGAGCGTAGAAGGTTGAGAGGGGACTTGATAGAGGTGTTTAAAATTATGAGGGGGATTGATAGAGTTGACGTGGATAGGGTTGTTCCATTGAGAATGGGGAGATTCAAACAAGAGGACATGAGTTGAGAGTTAAAGGGCAAACGTTTTGGGGTAATATGAGGGGGAACTTCTTTACTCAGAGAGTGGTGGCTGTGTGGAACGAGCTTCCAGCAGAAATGGTTGAGGCAGGTTCGATGTCGTCGTTTGAAGTTAATTTGGATAGATATATGGACAGGAAGGGAATGGAGGGTTATGGACCGAGTGCAGGTCGGTAGGACTAGCTGAGAGTAGGAGTTCGGTACGGACTAGAATGGCCGAGATGGCCTGATTCCGTGCTGTAATTGTTATATGGTTATATGGTTATATGTTATAAGAATCATCGTAAAACACAGATAAGTCGTTCTTAGTTCCCGCAGTAACTGGGAGAACATCCCATCCGTCTCCAGGCATGTAAGTGAATTATTATATTTGTTTGTTCTAGAACATCATCTGTATCAGCTTCAATACGTTGCAGTGTATTGGTATTCGCCACCGAACGCACATCCCACCGTCCGGTAAAGTCGTGGTGGAGCAATTCTTTAAAGACACCAGCCCTGCCAGCTACTCGACTCGAGACATAAATTTCCCTTGATTATTCTTTATCAGTTACACTCTCACTACAGTCATACTCCTGTTCTTCAGGTACGCAGAGAATGCCTTTTTAACCCTACTCGCATGTTTCATTTCATGCCTCCATTTAGCTGTCCTAAGTCCCTTCATGATCTCATCCTTGAATAGTTTATAACTCCTGTGCTGACTCATTGATACATGCGTGTATGCTTTTTCTTCCTCTTGACTAAATGCTCCACCTCTATTTGTTAACTACTGTTCGGTTACCACCCGTTTATTACCTGTATTACTGTGGCAATGTTTCCGTGTATCCATAAGCATCCTCCACATTACCATGAGTATATCCTTTCTCAATTTATGCCCGCATGTCCTGACTACGAACAACATAATTCGCGGACCCCAATAAAAAACGTTTCCATGCGGTCTGCTTCTATCCCTCTCCAAGTGTATAGTGAAGATCTCAGAATTAATAGATTGATACGTAGTAACTTTATTGATTCCAAACGAAATTACAGTGTCACAGTGGCATTACAAGAGCACAGATATAGAAACCATAGAAACCATAGAAAAACTACAGCACAGAAACAAGCCTTTTGGCCCTTCTTGGCTGTGCCGAACAATTTTCTGCCTAGTCCCACTGACCTGCACAGACCATATTCCTCCATACACCTCCCATCCATGTATCTGTCCGATTTATTCTTGAATATTAAAAAAGAACCCGCATTTACCACCTCGTGTGGCAGCTCTTTCCACACTCCCACCACTATCTGTCTGAAGAAGCCCCCACCCTAATGTTCCCTTTAAACTTTCCCCCCTTCACCCTTAACCCATGTCCTCTGTTTTTTTTCTCCCCTTGCCTCAGTGGAAAAAGCCTGCTTGCATTCACTCTATCTATACCCAATATAATTTTAATATAAATATTAGTAGAGTCGTTGAAGGATTAAAAAATGAGATACCTCCAACTGTCTAACAGGAGGGGCCATCAATTCCGCGGCTGTTGGCTGACTCGTTATACAGCCCATCAGACGAGGGTAAGAATAACCTCATAGATGGAATACGTAACTTTGTGACAGAGCCAGGTTAAGACAATGGCCAAAATGTCGGAGCTCCAAGCGGTGATTCATATTCTTGGTTCAGCGCCGTTCTTTCTCATAGTTGTCGCATTAAATTAAGCACATTTCAACACATCCACCTGATTCTCTTTACACCCTATCCACACCCCGTACTTTCTCATAATTTCACTATATTTTGCATCCACAGTACCTTCACCACAGCTACTCCTAGATCTGACCCGCCATCCTGGGTCCGAACCGTCTGCCAAATTCATTTATCCTATGATGGATACTTCATCGTCGAGGTGATAGAAGGCTCCCAATGAAAGGTCCTTCCCCACTTGTTCAAAATAGAATGTCATGCTAAAAGTCGAGCTTATTGTCATATGCACAGATAAATGCATGCAGAGGTGGAATGAAACACATTCTTGCTGAAGATTCACATGTATATAGGAAGCCTTCAGAAAAAAAACATATATACAAGAAATAAAGCATACAGAAGAATGTCAAACTTTTATCATATTCTCAATTACATATATGCACAACTGGAAACACACAATACAGCAAATGCGTAGCACTCACAAGAAAAAAAAAATGGAGCCTCAGCTAGATGATGTCAAATTACCGATAAGAAGGAACATTGTTTTTGATGAGTGTGCATACAACACGCATGTTATCATAAGGACTAAATGCAACAGCTATTTCTGCAACTATTAAAGCCGAATTGACTCCCGTGGAAGGAAATCTGAAAAAATAAAATTAAATAGACAAACAATCGTGTTTCTGATTCCGTAGCTCAATAGTCAATAGTTGTTTGAATACTATATGGATTCTGGCTGACATTCATTCTTCTGTATTGCTCTTCCATCAGCCAAAATGAGCAGGGGTTTCATTAGGTATCGGTTAATAGTCCAGGTACCAACAATCAAATCTTCGTTGTTTAATCTGCCAAATCAACTTGCTCTATTGAAGCTAATCAGTCATACAGTGACGTATAAACACAGGAGTGTGCGAAGCCGAAATTGAAAACAAACACTTTCGAAGAATAGCGTTAAATCAGCTAATCTCGTTTGCATTTTATTGACAAAATAAACCAATATAATGTAAACACGTATTTTATTCCATTCCCCAGCTTCTCCCTGAATTTCTTTTGTGTCAGTCCGTAGATGGACGTGTTGGTGCAAGTGCAGAGAAACTCCAGCATATAGCCAACCTGTTGTAGGATATATCTTGGGTTGGTGTGGTATCTGTCTGTGTAGGTATAATTTTCCACTTGCCAGCTTATAAAATGTACAACACTGGGTGTCCACAGTAAAATGAAATTGGTTGATATAGCGAACAATAAAACAATTGACTTTCTCCTGTTCACCAACTCTGCATCCTTCTGATTCTCGCCAATATTCCGAATTGCCCGGCGGACTTTGTTAGCCGCTATAATATGCCTGGCAGTTAATGTGTTAAACAGCAACATTAAGCAGATAGGAGCCACTGCAGTCAGAATACCATCACAGAACTGGTATGCTCTCCAGAAGGGTGACGTTAAGAATGCCGTTGTGGCGACACAGCGTTCAGAATGCACGGCAAAGTAACATGGCATAGCTTTTGCGTAACACGCTATACAGACAGTTATCACCATCATAATCGCAGTTTCTTCTGTGCAGTATCGTTTTCGCAGCTTCTGACAGCAGATGGCGATGCAGCGATCAAAAGTAAAGGCGACCGTCAACCAAACAGAACAGTTTGAGTTTGCGTTGCGCAGAACAATTATCACAGCACACACCGGAGTTCTGAACAAGAAATTAGCAAATATGTAGATAAAATTAATTTGTTCGAAAATAACAGCCACGATGACGACCGTCAAATCTGCTACTGCCATGCTCACCAAGTAGCGGGTGATGCATTTGGAAAGGCCAAATTTTCCCCGGGATAGGATCACAATCGCCGTTAAATTAACTGAAAAAAATATGAAACATATTAATATATCTTCTGGTACCCACGTTGGTGACTGTGAATTGAGATCATCAGTAAAAATAATAGACTGGAGCCGATAAGACTGATAGTACTCCAGCATCTTTCATCAGATATCGCGGCAGATTTACGTTCTGAAGTAAAAAAAACCCAGAAAGAAACCTGGGAGCAGTGTTGTGTTTTAAATAACAACCGAAAACCTTCCGTTTGTTCTGTCAACTGTGGTACCTGTTGCACCCAGCAAGGGGCAGATCGAACACATTCCCATTGTTTAAAGGTGTTGGTGACTTACAAGGAACAGAACATACACTGGGTGACTTATTTGAAATTCACATTATTTAACTTCATGGCGTGCTTTAAATTAACTACTGAAATGGGGAAAAATATATATAAGGTTGTCTCTGTGGACTCACTGGAACATATTGCAGCTGTCAACGGAGCTATTTCGAGCTGTCAGAGGGAAGACTTTGATCTCACTAGATGCTAAACGGCTGTCATATAATTCCCGTTCACAAGAGCCTATATTCTTCAGCTGCTCGCCCTTGCGGTACAGAGATAGCAGCAAACACTAGAAGCCTGCGGCTCCTCTCACTGCTTACGGGACAAAAGTATGCTTGTTTGAAGAAATACAGAAAAATTTATTTTAAAGTTTCTCTTTAAAAAAAAGAAACGAAAGCAAATCAACTCAGTAAGGACACATATTTGTTTATAGATTTACAGCAAGTTCTTATCAGAATAACACAGAAGCAAACTTCGAAATAAATATACTTCAGAGTGACGATAACATTGATATGTTAATGTGAGGAATCCAAAAACGTGATGAAAAAACATCACAATTTGGATTTTCTTTAATTCTATGGAAAACTTGCATGTGGCCAATTCTGCAAAACAGTACATGTCTTCATCCCGGACACTTCGATGGCAAGTGCTTGCATTGTGAGTGTATAATCATATCTACGTTTGAAAAGGCAACCCACTGAAAACTCCATTCACATGGCGAGGGAGTAACCGATTAAATCAAACACCGCCTTCTTGTCCGCTCCCTTAGCTGTCCTTGCCGACATTTTGAATACAATCATGTTGGGACTACCCAGGGGTAGCTGGATATACAGAATTATATTGAAAACTGTACTCAATTTCTCAAAAGAGTTTCACACCAGTTAGGTATCATTAACTATATTGTAGAACATAATATTTGCATTTTCTTCTCATACAGTTCCCATTTTCTGAAATAATACAATAGAGTTATCATCACGGTGGTAAGGTAAAACGAATGTCGAAAGCCGTCAGTGGAGTGCATTCAGCGGAAGCACAAAAATACCAGTCAGTTCCAGCACCTTACCAGGAATGCCGACAGCGGCGAGTACAGGATAGTAAATTCTTACGATGTTGTAAATTGCTGGATATCCCATTCTGTATCTGAATCACCGATGAGCTGTATAATCTGCAAACACACCTTCTTCAAGTAATTCTAAGACGCAACGAGTAGCGTCAATTTATGCGCGTACCTCTTAAATCATTATATCTACAGACCACTGAACAAACACTTAGTCTGAACTATTTTTATCATTATGAAATTGTGCAATAGATTAACTCTTTAGCTGATTGTACTTGAATGTTGTTTGCGAAGAGTTTCCATGGAAAACGCTGCATGTTGTATTCTGCATCACCAGGTTCACACCGACTGACCAGTGTAGTTTTCCCCATTGATCCCTTAATAATTTTAATAACAAGTTACAACGCATTAAATATCTTTTAACTTACACCACTAGGAATTGCATTAAGAAAGTTTAATGTCGCATGTGATTAAAAGCTCCCTGCAAGCGGGTAACTTATGTGGCGTTTTATCTCTTCAGTAGGATTCGATCTGGAAGCGATAGTCAAATGCTGATATGTTTAGCTTATCCCCGCATGCTGGTAATATGAAAAAAAAAACTGCAGTTAACCGGACAACGACCTGATATGCCCCTCACAGACAACCGTGTAAAGGGAAGTTGTGATAGAACCTGTTTCTGTACAATGCACAATGAGTCCGCAAACACCATGTATGCGCTGTATACTTTTCAGAACTCCCCCGCTCGAAAATGCGATTGGAATAAACCAGTAATACCAATTTTATGTATAATGTTTAACGAGAAACTGTGCTCTCCTTGTTATCCATAACGTTGTTTCATGTTCTTACATTGATTACAGAAATAATCTGATTCTCTCTCACACTTATGTTTAAGAACAGTTCTTAAAATATCTAAACTATACCGATTTTGTGAAATTTCCACAATATCTGATGAAGCACTGGTGTACTATTGTCACATATCGATTAAAACTAAAAAAAGAAGAATACGGTTGTTATCAAAATCAACCGGGACAGCTTCCATTAGAATAGATCCGAAATTCTCCTTACAATTGAGAAGTGAGTGTGCTTGCCCTTATCTCTCGTTTTACCAACTTTAGCTGAGAGAAGATAAACATAATATCATAAATAAAGAAATAAAAATGCCAACTGTATTCCAAAACGGAAACAAATGGATGTCGGTATGTACCGTGGTCTGGCTGTGCTCTGGACAGCATCTGTTGTCTACGCTGGGAGCAGCTGCCGCCAATATTTGCCGAAGGTTTAAATTTGCTGTTTAAAATACAAAGATGTCCACCGCTTCGGTTTGCGCCTCCATTGTCTTGGGCTCGCCAGAGCTCGCCCAGAGCAAGCGCTGGGACAGGTACCTGTATCAGATACTGTAAGAATAACACAAGTGTTGCACTGCTGAACACTTACACTCAAGCACTTTACAGAAGTAGCACGCGCGTGTATTGGACTTGAGAAGCAAACGCATTCATATTGCGTGTATATCATTGAGTAGTGCAGTTTGAGTCTGACACGAGAGCATACAGGGGCAAACTTCATATAGGTTTCATGAACTTCCAGAAGAGCAAGAAAGAAACCAATCTAAAGACACAATCATACTATGCAAGAAAATAAGGAAGGATTCACCACCTGATGTGTTGATGAAATATAAAATTACGAAAATAGCATCTCCAGAACCTGATAGTAAATCCTCAGAATGAGTAGGCAGACGCTAAGCTTACAGACAAAATTCTCCTAACGTTGACCACAACACGAAAAGGATCTATTGGCAGGGAGCAATCAAATTGACCCTATATGCTAAAACAGAAAACGTCATCAACATTTTCAAAAATTTTTCATATTCTCAACAATATTATACTGCCACACTACTGAGGAAAACGAAATATTTGAAGAACTGAACATAAAAACAGGCTGCGCAGTATCATCAACAGTGTCGTGCAATGACTCTAAAATGGGGGCATCATCAATGGAAACCAAAATCTGACGAATGAATTGAGTACATCGAAATAGCAGAAGACACGAGGAAATAAAGTTGAAGCCTGAAGAGCAGAAAGAGCTCACCTATTGGAGAATAAAATGAGCATTACAAAAACATGGTAGAATTTATAGACACAATAAAACTTGGTGAATACTAGGGGTGATTGATAAGTTCGTGGCCTAAGGTAGAAGGAGATGAGTTATTAACTTCAAACTTTCTGCATAATCACTCAGAGAGTTGATCTGCATGTGCACGTGACGGGAACTGTATAACCCATCTCCTTCTACCTTATCAATCACCCATCTGTGGACACTTTCTGGAGGTCCAATATCCGTACGCTCCACGACCGCTGGACTAACTGTGTAAATGTAGGAGAGGACTATGTTGAATAATAAATGTGCTAGGTTTTCTAAAATTGACTCCTTCTACCTTAGGCCACGAACATATCAATTACCCGTCGTACAAAGCCAGACGAAGTAGACACATCAAATGCGTCAGTCAGAATTATGAAAACATAATTATCAGTTGAGAAACGATGTACACCGTTTATACAGGACACTGACATCTAATGGAACGCACACAAGTGGTACTAACCCAAACACAGAATTATGACAAATATGGAAATAATGACCTATAGGTCTAATATCTGTTAAACACAGTGAATTACAATCGAAAAACAAGCATAATTCGGGAGGAAAATGAAAGCACCGCAAAAACGAAGACATTCGAACACCCAAGTATGCAAAGAATATGCTAAAAGTGGGTATAAAACTATTATCATCTGGAAAGGTACCGTCAGTAATAACGTTGATACGTCTTGGTATAAAAAAGTTACTTGCTACATCTTTACGCATTAATGCATGTCAATATTTTTTATAAAAACCGTGAAAAAGTGTCGAATTCGACGGAAAGGAAATAATATCTACTAACTAAAGCAAAAATGACAAATAACCCATCAAAATGTGTCCTATTACATGTTTACAAACTAGTTATAACATCGTTACCATCTATGCGTCTCGTAGCTGATCCACACTAACTTAGATTAGCGCAATATAGTTTTAGAGGAGCCAAAAGTATGCTGTGATTTTGCGGAAGGATGCAAAAAACAACAGATAAACTCTGCCATTCTGACTCAAGCCCAGATGAAAAACAGAGATGCTTCATGATTCCACAAGTACGACCAAAAAGCTGTTAATGCTGTCCCACCCTTATGGCTTACTGATATCCTTACTATCCATATAAGCTATACTCAATTCTTGTGAAATTCATACAACAATATTTGAATTATTGGCTATGATAATCACGCTAATCAACCACAAAAATAATACCACCGTTTTCTAAACAAACCGAGACATTTTGCAGGCTACTCTCTGAGCCCACTATAATTTTGGCTAGCTTTAAACCAGTCCTCTCATATACTGAATCGGGCGAGAATAGGATATCAAATACCAGACACCAAATTATTAGATGATTTGATCTTATATTCATCGTCATCCGTCAAACTACAGCAGTTTATCGACACAGTAAGGTAGTCTTTAAAGATGTAATAATGAACTTTGGAGCAGATAAGTGCCGAAACCTAAACGTAACTAAAATCACAGTAGAGATAGTAGAACAGAAAACAGATCTATCGACTTTTGAAAGGTCATCGCTAATCCGTCCGCAATCTCCACAGCTACTTCCTTCAGAACACGAGGGTGCATTCCATCTGGTCCGGGAGATTTATCTACTGTTAGACTATTCAGCTTCCTGAGTACTTTCTCTGTCGTAATTGTGACCCCGCACACTCCACTTCCCTGTCACTCTTGAGTGTCCGGTATACTGCTGATGTCTTCCTCAGTGAAGACTGATGCAAAATACTCGTTCTGTTACTCCGCCATCTCCTTATCTCCCATTACAATTTCTCCAGGATCATTTTCTATCGGTCCTGTATCTACTCTCACTTGCCGTTTAGTCTTTATATACTTGAAGAAGCTTTTAGTATCCACTTTGATATTATTTGCTAGCTTTCTTGCATAGTTAATCTTTTCCCTCTTCATGGCAGGCAGGGGCGGCGCTAAGATGGTGCTAGCTGGGGCTATAGCCCCAGCAGAAATTGCAATAGCACCACCATAGCGCCAGCAAGAAATTAACTGCAGCTGCTTTGCTTTCTCTATATAGCTTTGAATACAGCTTGTATCTCCAGTTGACCTCGTGAAACAGCGCTCCCAATTACCATAGCACCCACGCAGCAATAAAGTTATAAACTCAATCAGATCCACTCTACACTTCTGTTTATTCGCTCGTTGTCAATGTCTTGCTGTTGCTGTCCTCAGATCAGTTAAGCTCATCTAGGATCACTTAAGGTGGTGATGTCACTCACTCTCCCTCACGCGAGAGATTAATAGTTTACATCCAGGCGCAGATCAATGGTCTCGCGAGACTAACGGGTGCCACACGCGCACATTGTGCTTTTAGAAACGAGCGTGGGGCTGGCACGTGCATTATTTTGGCCGGCGTGCAAAATGGATCATTTTTTAGTGAGAAAACGACCTCATCCAGGGGAATCAGTGGTGTCTCAACCTGAGCATGTCTTAATTGAAAGTGACTTGCAGAAAGAAGTACATAGGGATGAGGACGACAGCAGTTCATCGAAGGAGTGTGAGGGCGAAGTAGAGGAACAAGAAATGGAACGGGATTCGGAAGAGAACGTGGATGAAGCTGCTCTTAGTGCGAGTGGGAATACTGTAGCGATGTTATCCAGCAGCCTGAGGAAGGACCCTGTCGGCCAGCATTGAAACAGTACCCTTCACAGCAGTTTGGCAATCAGCAAAGCAGTATTTGCGGCTGGTTTGACCTGTACTCCTGGCTGGAATATTCAATCACAAAGGATGCTACATACTGCTTCCCATGCAGGCATTTCCTGCGTGGAGGACACGGGTTCAATTCTGAGCCTACCTTCACTGTCACAGGTTACCGCAACCGGCGGAAAGCTACAACAGCTTTCAAAACCCACCATGTAAGTGCAGCTCATAAGTTTGCTATGGAGGCATGGGTCGAATTCAAATTGAGAAAACAAGACGGTTGAAGATTGGGAAATATGCTTGATAAAGGACATGCAAAGATTGTCCAAGAAAATCGTGAGTATATGAGAGCAGTGGTTGAGTCTCTGCGCTATACTGCGTGCCAAGGCATTGCCCAGCGAGGACACCGGGAGAATGATGGATCTGCCAATAGGGGAAACTCTGTTGAGTTGCTCAGTGTAATTGGGAAGTTTGATAAGACTGTAGCTAAAAATTAGCGACAACCCTGGAAATGCAAAAGACACCCATCACGATATCGAAAATGAAATTATGGGTATTATGGCAGATATGGTCAGACGTCAAATAAGTGCAGAAATGAAGGAGGCTGGACATTTTGCCATCGTGGTGGATGAAAGTAAAGACTTGAGTAAAAAGGAGCAAATATCAGTGGTGTGCTGTATTTGAATAACGAAACAGTGCTTGAAGAATTCTTGCACTTCACTCCAGCAGAAGGGTTGGACGCAGAGTCGCTTCTTAAACGCATTGAACAGGCACTCTGCGAGTGTGTTATGGATAAGAACGCGTATATAGCTCAGTGTTATGACGGGGAGGCACTGATGTCCGGGTGCAATAACGGGGTACAAGAGAGGTTCAGGAAAGAGGTCCCGCGGGCATTATATGTACAGTGCCATGCTCACAGACTTAACCTTGTTTTAGTGGATGTTGTGAGCAATGTACCACAAGCGGGTGAGTTTTTTGAAACTGTGCAGCTGCTTTGCAACTTCTTTTCAAACTCTGTTGCCCACGATCTTTTCATGAAGAAACAGAGAGAATTGGAATCAACTGCAGAGCCCGTGGAGTTGAAGAAATTGTCAGATACACGCTGGGCGTGCCACTATACCGCTTTGTGGCCTATAAGGAAATCAATCCCTGCCATTCTAGCTACACTACAGGATATTATGGGTCAACCAAATGCACGGAGGAAAACGGAGGCTAGAGCTGTAAGTGGACTGATTGACGAGCAGTTTGCTTTACTTCTCACTCTGTTTGAAGATTTATTCCGAGTCACCAAGTTCATGTCAGACCAGCTACAATCTCCCAGTTTGGAGCTTTCATCGGCTGTGGACTTGGCTCAGTCTGTTATCGATGCACTCTCAGCAAAACGGGGAGAGGAATCACGGAGTGAAATTCAGACAAGAGCTCGGGACCTGTGCGTCAAGGCTGGTATACAGAGCAGAGCACATGAAAGGAGACAGGCCCAGCCACCCCGCCGCCTACATGATTTTGTTGTTGAGGCCCAAACTGAACGCACACCTGTCACATCCTCTGATGACCTTGGCAACCACTGTTTCTATCCAGTTATAGACAGACTTCTGACTGAAATGAAAAGACGGTTCTCAGTTCAGACTGGGAGTGTTCTGACTGGGGTCTCAGCATTATGTGCCAAACACAAGTTCTTCCTAGACAAGAATTGTCTTTGGCCAATGGCCCAATACTATGGAGTGACTGAAGTCAACCGGACTGCAGAGCTACATCAGGTTCGGCATCTGCTGGAAACAAATGAAAAGCAAGGACAGACAGTGGGATTTCTAGCTCTAATGAGACCATACTGCGATGCATTTATAGATTTATACAAACTAATCTGCATATCCCTGACTCTGCCTATTACATCTGCCTCATGTGAACGGAGTTTCTCTTGCCGCAGACGCGTCAAAAACTACTTAAGGAATAGTAGCGGCGATGCTCGGAACAGCAGCTTGGCCCTGTTGGCCATAAACAGCCGGAGGACCAAAGCACTTGACATCCAGAAAATCATTGATGCTTTCGCCACCAGTCACAGCAACAGACGGATTGTGCTTCTCTGAAAATATTAATGGTGAGTGCAGTTGATTTTTTAAAAAGTTGGGCCAAGACTAATGCTGATTATTATTATTATTATTTTGTAGTGGATACACCACAGTCCTTACGTTTCCTGCAAATCCTAAAATATTACATTTACTGCTATTAAGCCTACTGGTTTTGCTTAGACTTCCAAGGGGTGATTCTGTTGATTCTTGTTTTAAATTCAATACCCTGAATAACTGAGTTATTGCATGGTCAGAGTACGATTTGTCCAACGCCTGGTAAAGCCTTGCATATGTTGTTTGTCTTATTTGTCTTTAATAACGGTGTATCTTTTGGCATTGTTGTCCATGTAATGCGAATAGCAGTGGGGTCGTTTTATGTTTTTCATTTGAAAAGCACGCATTTGACGCTGATTACGAGATTGGTGCGTGATTCCTTTTGTCCGCTGTTGCTCGGATGTTCTGTTTTTTTTTTTGTTTATGCTCCGTGTAGCCTAGGTTGTCTCCGGTGCGGTTGACACTGTAACAGTTCAGTTCTATATTATATTTATCAATTGCTGTTGCTTGTGAATCAACAGAGGCATTTATTGTGGGCACAGAATGCTTCAAACTGACGTCTGGCCTTGTGAATACATATTACCATACAGTGCATTCCACAACACCATCACTGAATAATGCAGCCCCTCCGTAGCACCAGCAAGAAAAAATCTCTGGCGAGACCACTGATGGCAGGGAAGAGAAGATGGCGGCGCGCTGCGCGTGCGCAGCTCTCTAGTGAAAATGATAATCGAATCTGTTAAATAGGGACCGTGGACAATTCTGATTTGATGGAGAATGGACGTGAAAGTACAGAGGAGCATCTGGACAAATTTCTGAAACGCCCGTTCGCTGCTATCATTACTGTGTGGTTGTGAACCTTTCGGAGGGTGGGCCTCAAAATCCCCGGCCTTGCCTGCTTTTGGCGAACGAGAAGGAATCATTCGGGCAGAGGTGGCGCTCGGTACTTGGTGTCGGAGAGCTAATCAAAGCTCGAAGTTTTCGGATGACTCTGAGTCGAATTGTGGTCGGCTGGCAGGGAAAGTTTTTCTTCCTTCTCCCGTCCGCGTGAGATGTGGGTCATTTCAGAAACATTGAACTTTACTGTCCTCACGGACTTCTTTATCAGGTTATGGTATTGTTACACTGTAACTATATGGTATAATTACGTGGTTTTGTCAGTTTTTTTCAGTCTTGGATTGTCCTGTGTTTTGTGATATCACACGGAGGAAATAATGTATCATTTCTTAATGCATGCATTACTAAATGACAATAAAAGAGGACTACGTGTCTTCATAATCATAATGACCTTCTTCGTTTCCTTTTGTAAGCTTTTAAAAACTTCCCAATACTCTGCCTTCCTACTAATTTTTGCTTCCTTGTATGCCCTCTCCTTTGCTTTAACTTTGGCTTTGACTTCTCCTGTCAGCTATGGTTGCATCCTTTTTCCATTCGAAAATTTCTTCTTTTTTGGAATATACCTGCCTTGCACCTTCCTCACTTCTCTCAAAAACTCCAGCCACTGCTGCTCTGCCTTCCTTTCCGCCAGTGCCCCTCTCCAGTCAACTTTAGCCAGTTCCTCTCGCATGCCACTATAATTTCCTTTACTCCACTGAAATACCGACACATCAGATTTCGGCTTCTCTTTTTCAAATCCACAGTGAACTGAATCATGTTATGATCACTGCCTCGTACGGGTTTCCTTCACCTTAATCTCTCTAATCACCTCGGGTTCATTGCACAATACCCAATCCAGTACGGCCGATCCTCTAATTGATTGGTACATACAAACATCATCTGTGTTATCAACAGAATATGAAACCACCGGTTGAACTGCAGAGTATGAAGTTAAATTTCCTTCAGTTCTCAATCTCCGGGCTCTACCATCTGGTAGCGGTTAGTCCGACTCTATTACAGCTCTGGGTTTTAGAGTTTGGAGTTCAATCCCTATGCCCTTTGTCTGGAGTTTGTACGTCGTACTCGTGGATTGCGTGGATTTCCCCAGAGTGTCCCAATTTCCAAGCACGTCCAAGATCTACCAGTTAGCAAGTTAATTGGCCATTGTCCCGTGATAAATTTAGAAATAAGTCGGTGTTTGCTGGCGGTACGGCTGGAAGGGCCAAAAGAGCCCATTCCGTGCTTTATCTTGAAATAAAATTCGTTGTTGTTATTTTCTTCATTGCTGCATTCTCCGAGTCTTCTGAGGTCACCGATCTATCCAACCTACAGACTGTTCAACAGCAAAAGCAGAAAACTCTCGTTACAGCAAAACTTCTTATTTTTGCAACTTTACAAAATCTGACTGGATCTGCTGCCAGGTGTTTATTTTGCTATGAGGAGTCAATGAAATACCTCCAATAGAGCAATTGCTCTCTTCTTTTTATCTGACTTCCACCCATGAGCTCCTGCCTTTATACAAGAAGTTAAAAACGGTTGAACTCCTAACTACTCAAGTGCTGGCCGCAAGGGGGAATGTTCATAACACACAACATGCTGGAGGAACTCAGCACATCAAGCAGCATCTATGGAAAGAAATATGGAGTCAAGGATTTGGTCCGTGACGTGACGACGACAGTATCGTCTCAAAACGTCGACGCTTTAAAAACTCCGTTCAAAGTTTAAAGCATATTTATTTCCAAAGAATGCTTACAGTATGCAGCCTTGAGGTTCGTATTCTTACAGATAGCCACAAAACAACAGAACACCATGGATGTTGTTTATAAAAACAAACCCACACAACAAGACCATCAAACGTGCGAAGAGAGAAACAGAACATTCCAGCAACAAATACCGGGCAGGAAAACTAAACATCAAACCGCAGAATCTCCAAAAATAACTCCACCATCTACGAGCCGTCGAGACGAAATAACCCGTCCTGGAGTTGCTTACTGCCACAGCCACAGACTCACTCTGAATGACCTGAGTTTTAATAGCTGTGTAGAAAATTATGAGGGGTATGGGAAGTATAAATGCAAGCAACATAAACACAAAATAATCTGCAGATGCTGTGATCAAAGTAACACTTTCAGCACGCTGGATGAACTCAGCAAGTCGGGTAGCATCAGTCAGAAACGATAAATGCAAGAAGGCCTTTTCAGTTGACATTGCTTAAGGCTGGCTTCAGAGCAATGAGTTAAGGGCGAAAGATGAAATGTTTAATAGAAAGATAAGTTGTAAGCTCTGCACAGAGAAGGTGGTGAGTGTGTGGAATGAGCTAGCAGCGGAGTGCCAGGTTGGATTTCAAAACTGAAGAGAAATTTGATAGGGCATGGATGGAAGGAGTATTGTGTGTCAGTTCATGGTGCAGGTCCTTGGGTCGAGGGACATTGACAGATCGGCAGAGATAGATGTCCTGAAGGCCCTGTCTCTGTTCTGTAGTGTTCCATAACGTTATGACTTTCACTCAACTTAGGCATTATCCTGGTGAATACTCACAGCATCTTTTGTATTTTTTCCATATTTTTCCATTTTCGGGAGACCAGAACCAGTTGTTTTTGATGTGTGTGCCTACAAAATGTATGTTACCGTACGGACGAAGGCAACAGCTATTTCTTTTTTTTTAAAATTGTATTTTTATTTGGATAAAAAATTTACAAGTATCACGAACTTTTTTCACATGTATAACCTTTTCCATTTTTTTTATATTTGTATAAAACTATAATTATTTATACATTCCTAAGTACACATTAAGATGATATAAAAAGATATTAGACACTTAAATAAATAATTATGTGCAGTTGAAATTCTACTCTATTAGGCTGAGTAATGATATTAGTTGTTAAGAAAAATAGTCATAATAGTGGATTAATAATAATTTCCATATATCGCTTCTGGACCATTTCTTTCTGGTCCAAATTCTTGTATATAAACTTATGTAACTACCATTGTAGGTGTTTATATCCTAACTTGTTCATGCTTGCTCCTACCCCCCAAAAAATGATCCAATCCTTATGTACTTATTCACTTAATTTTTTAATTTTTTATCCGTTTCCCAAATCTTTTCCTTTACTTGTGTTAATTCTCCATTTTCCAAAAAAAAAAAAAAAACAGTGAACATTTAGACCAGGGGTGCTTACGTTAGCAATATTACTGTGTTGATGAGAAGAGCAGTATAAATCATAAGGAGAGTCATCTAAAGTCTGCTCGCTTTGGGGTTATATATTCAATCCATTTATTCCAAATTTGATAAATTTTTTCTGTTTCAATTGTCAGAGAGTAAGTAATCTTTTTCATTTTAAATATTTCCAAGATAATTTCGTGCCAATGTTCTAATGTAGGTGGTATTGGATTTAGCCACTTTCTAGTGATTGATTTCTTACTTGCCGCTAAAATGGCCTGCAGCAACTTTATATCTTTCTTCTGTTCAAGAAACAATACATGCCCCAAATAGAGCGTCTCAAAGTTCAGCGGTATCTGGGTCTTAAGTACCTTAACTAATGTTCTATGAATACCTTTCCAATATAAACTTAATTTAGGGCAATCCCAAAAAATATGGAAATGATTTGCCTCCTTGGAGCCGCAGCTTCTCCAACACGTCACGTTTGTGTCTTTATATTTTTCCTGATATGGGGTCTTGAAGTATCTCATAATATTTTTCCAACAATGTTCTCTCCAAGTCAAAGAGTTAGTCGAAGACCACTGAAAGCTGCATATTTTCCTCCAAGCCTCCTCTAAATGTACCAACCCGCTTCTTTCTCCCACTTCTCTTTAATATACAATGTGTTTACATTTTTAGCATGAGAGAGTGCATTATATAATCGAGGAAATGATTTACTTGGTATTGAATTATAGGCCGAATTCAGAATCTTGAAAAATTGTAATTCTACTGTTGATATGTCTGTATATCTACAACTCTGGTTAACATAGTGTCGTACTTGAGGGTACCTAAAAAATTCATTGTGTTCTAGGCTATGTTTGCCCTGCAGGATTTGGAAACTTTGTAATACTCTTTTATGAATAAATGAGAGGTAGGTTGTAAGACCTTTCTTTTTCCATGGTTCAAATCTTTTATCTCCTCTGTTGGGAAGGAATTCGGTATCATATGCACACCATCTGAAAAGTTTTAGCATGTTATTGATTCCACATGAATTAACCACCTTCTGCCATACTTTTAATGTAAGTTTTATCCAACTGTTTTCAAACTTTTCCAATTGGGCCATCAATCCTTTGTCTGCTATTGAGGCCTGCAGAGGAAAACTGTCAACCAATGCAAATTCTGTTTCCTTCCATCTAGCCGTATATTCCCTGTTACACCAAAACAACAGAGAGGTTATCAGTGAAGCATAAAAATAATTTCTCAAACAAAGAAGTACCATACCTACTCCTTCCTTCCCTAACTGTCTGGTATTATATCGAATTCCGGGTTTCTTTCCTTGCCAGATAAAGCGGGAAATCCATTTGTCCCATTCCCTGAATTGATTCTCATCCACCCCCACAGGTCAAGTCCGGAAAAGATGGAGTAACCGAGGAAGAATATTCATTTTATGGTTGTATCCTCGAATTTAAACTTAAAAAGGAGATAAGGTTCCATCTATGCATATCTGCTCTTATCTCTGAAATTAATTGCCCATTATTTAGCTGTGACAGCGTTGAAAGATCCTTCGGCAGAGTTATTCCTAAATATTTTAATGATTTAGCTTCCCACTATGTATCCTGCAGTTTATTGGATGGTGTATAATTTAGGGACATAAACTGCGTTTTCTGTACATTTATTTTATAACCTGATATTTTCCCAAAGTCATCCAACAGTGTAAACAATGATATAAATGATTTTTCTGGTTCACTCAGATAGACTAAACAGCATCTGCGAATAACGCCACTTCCTGTTCAATCCCTGCCACCTTGATACCCGTTACAATTTCCCTCTGTCTTATTAGTTGGGCAAAAGGACAGGAGAAATTGGGCATCCCTGTCTAATTCCTCTCTCTAAAATAAAGGAGCCAGCGAGGTCCTCATTTATCTTAATTCGAGCTGTAGGGCTGTCATATAAAGTCTGGATTACTTTAATAAACTTTTCTTGAAAGCCGAAGCTTCCTAACGCTCTGTATAGGGATGCCCAACTAACTGAATTAAAAGCTTTCTCAGCGTCTAATCCCACTACCATTGTCTCTGTCCCGTTCTTAATAACCTGATAGTATGTGTAGAGTTCTCCTTATGTTGTCCTGTGTTTGACTTTGTTGAATAAATCTAGTCTGGACTCAATGGATTAGGCCAGGTAAAAGCTTTTCCAATCGGCGCGCTAATATAGATGTAAATAAATTGTAATCTAAATTAAGAACGCTAACTGGCCGATAATTACCACATTCTAGTTTACCTTTACCCTCTTTAGGAATAACTGAAATAATCGCTTCTCTCCGGGAAGGTGAAGTTTCTGCTGTCTGCAAAATCCAATTAAAGGTGTTAAGTAGTAATGGGGCTAACTGTCACTTCAGTGATTTGTACCACTCTGAGGTAAACCCATCAGAACGTGGAGACTTTCCAGCCATTAATACAGAAATGACCACATTCCGTTCTTTGACAGCTACTGGTTCTAATAGGCATTCATTTCGTAAATCTGTAAATTTGGGTGGATCTAAAGAATTCAATAAAGTGTCTATATAGGGCTCATTGGAGGCCCGGGGTTGGGAGTACAGCTGTCGATAATATGTTTCAAAGCTCTCTTGAATTTTCCCTATGGTACTCTCCACATGCTTTGTCTTTGGATTCTTTATTTTATGAATTGTATTGTCTGCTTGTTGTTTTCGTAATTTATATGCTAACAATCTAGCTGATTTACCTCCTACTTCATAATTCTTTTGTCTCAGGTAAAGAAAATTTCTTTGAGTTTCCAATGTATAAATATCATCAACTTCACTTTGCAATTTCTTAATTTCCTGTTTTAAATTAGAATTACTTTCGTTGCTCTCTACAACTTGAAGTTGTTTTAATTTTCCTTGAAGGTCTGCTAATTTTTGTGCATTGATTTTTTTCATGTGAGTAGTAATGGAAATAATTTTTCCTCTCAGTACAGCTTTCAATGTATCCCATAAGATCACTGGTGATGTTTCTCCCGTGTCATTAAGGTCTAGGTGTTCTTTGATTTCTCCCCTTAATCTCTCCATTACTTTCAGGTTATTGAGTATATGTGAGTTTAGCCTCCATAGTGTTTTCCTCATTTTCCTTTCCAGGATTAGAGACATAGAGACTGGGCTATGATCTGACAGATCAATTGTTGCAATATTAGAGTTTTTTTTATCCTGAGTCTATCTGTATTAAAGATAAAGACATAGTCTATCCTTGAATAGGCTGAATGAGGGAAAGAGTAATGTGTATAATCTTTACTAGTGGGGTGTAATTCCCTCCACACATCTATAATTCCCAACTCCTCCATCAATAAATTCATTTTCCGAGTCAGAGGTTTATTCTGAGTAACTGTTCTTGAAGAATCTAATGCAGGATTCAACCTAATATTAAAATCCCCTCCATGGATTACTACCCCTTGAGAGTTGACCATTAGGTTAAAAATGTGTCTATAGAATGACCATTCACAACCTGTTGGAGCATAAACATTCAGCAATGTTATTTGTGTACCTTCTATTCTTCCTGTAATTTTTACAAATCGTCCATCTTTCTCTTTAGTCTCTGAAATATGTTCATAATTAAGAGTACTTGATATTAAAGTAGCTACCCCTCTTTTGCGGCTCAATTTATATGATGCATAAGTGCATGCTTAAAGTCCATTCGTTTTAATATTTCATGTTCGGATTGGCTCATATGTGTTTCCTGGTGGAGGAAAGCTATTTGTGCCCTCTCTTTTTTCAATTTAGACATAATGTTATTTCTTTTAATTGGTTTCAAAATCCCATTAACATTATAGGAAATAATTTTACCAGTTCAATTTACATTTTTCTCTAGTAGAAAAAAAAACACTGTCCTTTTCTAACCAAACAGTAAGCAATCCCTTCTCAACAGTAAACTAAAACATATGACCACACCCTAGGCATTTTTGAACGTATAACATCTGAAAATTTTCCCCGACTTTCAACAGTGAGGCCTGAACCCGCCTCAGTTCAGAGGGATAACCTCTATCTTGACCCTGTGTCAAAGGGCCCTCCGCAGTGTGAATAATCATAGAGAAATCTCTCCTATTTATGTCTCGACCATATTGCTATCTTTCAAGTTATTCTGTCTAGTTTATTTTCAGTTAGCAGCTTTCATTTTACCTTTAAGTCCGATTTACTCTTTTCAGTCATTTCTCTTCATTAATCTGTACTCTCTGTACATTCGCGTCTGATTATTTGCAGCTTTTCCTTGTAGTTTCACACTCTGGTTCGTGTGGACCGTCCTCGCCGCACTGGCTGCCACGACTTCTGCCGAGTCCTCTCCAGTAGCGACTCCGGTTGGGTGATAACTTTAATAGGTAGTCCCCGGTCCGCCAGGACCGACGTTGCCTCCTCCGCCGTAGCGTAAATTTTTGTCCCTTCGTCGTAAGAGACTCTCGGCCGAGCTGGATACAGGGTCTGGAATCTGAAGTTGTTTTCCTTCAGGATTCTCCGTGTTTCCACATATTCCTTCCGTCTGGCAAGGACACCCGGTGCGTAATCGTGGTCTAAATTGATTTTACAGTTACTCCACATGAAACCTTTCTTTTGCCATGCCCGTTTAAGCACCTCTTCCTTCGTTCTGTAACTGAGAAATCTGACTCGAATCGATCTGGACTGGGCGCCTGCCGGAGGCTGTGGTGCCAACGCGCGGTGAGCCCTTTCGATCTGTAGGTCTTTTGAGTCCGGTATATCAAAGTTCTCTCTAAGCAGCTTCTCCACGAAGGGAATCATCAATCCGGGTTTACCTTCAGTTCCTTCAGGAACTCCGCAGATCCTCACATTTTCCCTTCCTGAGCGGTCTTCTTGGTGTATTAGCTTCAACTGGAGCGGCTCTTGTAGCTTTAGCATTTCTGCTATCACTTCCTCTGCGTTTTGTAGTTTCTCCTCAATTCTTACAATCCTCGCTTCGTCTTCATCTATCCTCAAATTAGTTTTTACTATGTCTCCTTTAATATCTTCCAGTTGTTTGTTGTTATCTTGTCGGAACTCGCGAATGTCTCTGAGAATCAAAGACAGATTCACAGAGTCTTCCTCATTATCTCCGTCCTGGCTTGCCGTGGGAGAGCTAGGCCCGTCGCCTTGCTGCGTCTCTTTGTGTTTATCAGCCTTCGGAGCGGAATTTTTAATCTTGTTCTTAGACATCATCCTTGCCCCTTTTATTAATATAGTTATACAATATTAAGTATTTGTCTAATTTCGATTTTGGGGCAGTTTACCTTCTTTTTTGTCGAGAGACATTTTCCTTACGCCGCCATTCCCTTGATGACCCGGAAGTCCCCTCCGGCAACAGCTATTTCAAAGACTATTAAAGCCTCATGTACTCCAGAGGAGGAAATCTGAAATAATAATAATAAATAGACAAACAATCGTGTTTCAGTTTCTGTAACTCATTAGTCAACATTTATTTGTATAATATATGAATTCTGGTTGACGTTCATTGTTTTGTATTGCGTTTCCATCAACCACAATAAGCAGGGGTTTCGTGATGTATGGGTCAATTCTATAGGTCCGAACAATCAAATTGTCGTTGCTTATTCTGCCAAATCAGCTTGCTCTATTGACGCTAATGAGTCATACAGTGAGATATAAACACAGCAGTGCACGACGCCGAAATTGAAAGTAAATACTTTCGAAAAATAACGCTAACTCGGCGAATCTCGTTTGCTTTTTATTGACAATGTAAACCAATTTAATGTAAGCACATATTTTAATCCATTCCTCAGCTTCTCCCTGAACTTCTTCTGTGCTAGTCCGTAGATATACGTGTTGGTGCAAGTGCAGAGAAACTCCAGCATAAAGCCAAGCTGCTGTAGGATATATCTTGGGTTGGTGTGGTATCTGTCTCTGTAGGTATAATTTTCCACTTGCCAGGTCATAGAATATACAACTCTGGGTGTCCACAGTAAAATGAAATTGCTTGATATAGCGAACAATAAAACGATCGACTTTCTCCGACTTTCCACCTCTGCATCCTTCTGATTGTCGCTAATATTCCGCGGTACCCGGCGGACTTTATTTGCCGCTAGTATATGTCTGGCAGTTAATGTATTGAACAGAAGCATTAAGCAGATTGGAGCCACTGCAGTCAGAATACCGTCACATAACTGGTATGCTCTCCAGAAGGGTGACGTTAAGAATGCTGTTGTGACGAGACAGCGTTTAGAATGCACAGCAAAGTAAAATGGCAGAGCTTTTGCGTAACACGCTGTACATACAGATACCACCATCACAATCGCTGTTTTCTCGGTGCAGTATCTTTTTCGCAGCTTCTGACAGCAGATGGCGATGTAGCGATCGAAAGTAAAGGCGACCGTAAACCAAACGGAACAGTCAGAGTTTGCGGCCCGCAGAACAATTATTACAGCACAACCTGGAGTTCTGAAGAGGAAATTAGCAAAGACATAGATAAAATTAACTTGTTCGAAAATAACAGCCACGATGACGACCATCAAATCTGCTACTGCCATGGCCACCAAGTAGCGGGTGATGCATTTGGAAAGGCCACATTTTCCCCGGGATAGGATCACAATCGCCGTTAAATTAACTGAAAAAAAATATAAAGCATGTTAACATATCTCCTAGTCCCCACGTTGGCGACTGTGAATTGAGTTCCTCAGTAAAAATAATAGACTGCAGCTGATAAGACTGAAAGTGCACAAGCAACTTACAGCAGATACCTCCGCTGATTTATGTTCTGAGGTAAAGAGACCACAAAGCAACGGGGTGCGTTATTATGTTTTAAGTAACAGCCGAAAACCTTCCGTTTATTCTGTTAACTATGATACCTGTTGCACGCAGCACAGGACATATCGAGCACATTCCCATTGTTTAAAGGTATTGGTGATTTAGGAGGAACAGAACATACTGGGTGACTTATTTGAAATTCACAGTATTTAACTTTATGACGTGCGTTAAATTGACTACCGAAAATGGAATAAATATATATTTTAAGTTGTATCTGTAAACTCAGTGGAATGTATTGCAGCTGTCAGCGGAGGTTGTTCGAGTTGGCAGACGAAAGCTTCTGATCGCACGAGGTGCTAAACGGCTGTCAAGGCTGCCTGGGCCAGGATATCATATCATTCCCGTTCACAAGAGCCTTTATTCTTCTGCTGTTCCTCCTTGCGGTACGGAGATAGCAGCAAACCCTCCAAGCCTGGGGCTCGTGTCACTGCTTACGGGACAAAAGTATGCTTATTTGAAGAAACACAGAGAAACTTGTTTTAAAGTTTTTAAAAAAAAAAGAAACAAAAGCAAATCAACTCAGTAAGGTCACGAATTTGTTTATAGATTTCCAGCAAGTTCTTATCAGAATAACACAGAAGAAAACTTCAAAATAAATGTATTTCAGAGTGACGATAACATTGATAAGTTAATGTGGGGAATTCGAAAACGTGATGAAAAGACATGACAATTTGGATTTTCATTACTTCTATGGAAAAGGTGGATTTGGCGAATTCTGCAAGACAGCACATGCCTTTATCCCGGACACCAATGGCAAATGTTTGCGTTGTGAGTGTATAATCGTATTTACGTTTGAAAAGGTAACCCACGGAAAACTCCATTCATATGGCGAGGGAGTGACCAAATTAAACTAAACACTGCCTTCTTGTCAGCTTTCTTAGCTGTCCTGTACGATATTTTGAATACAATCGTGTTGGGATTGCCCAGTGGTGGCTGGATATACAGAATTGAATTGTAACTGTACTCAATTTCCAAGACAGATTTAAACTAGTTAGGCATCAATAATTACATTGCAGAACACAATATTTGTATTTTCTTCTCACACAGTTCCCATTTGTCTGAAATAATACAATAGACTAAACATCTCGGTGGTAAGATAAAGAGAATGTCGAAAGCCGTCAGTGGAGTGCATTCGGCGCAAGTACGAAAATAAGAGTCAGTCCCAGCACCTTACCAGGAAAATACCGACAGCTGCGAGTACAGGATAGTAAATTCTGACGATGTTGTAAATTGCTGGATATCCCATTCTGTATCTGAATCACCGATAAGCTCTTTAATCTGCTAACACGCCTCTGAGTTCCTTTCTTCTAAGAATTCTTGTACGCAACGAGTAGGTCAATTTATGCGAGTACCTCTTCAATCATTATATCTACAGATCCCTGAACAAACACTTAGTCTGATCTATTTTTATCATGTTGAAATTGTGCAATAGATTTAACTCTTCAGGTGATCGCACTTGAACATTGTTTGGGAAGGGCTTCCATGGAGAACGCTGCACGTTTTATTCTGCATCACCAGGTAGTTTTCCACATCGATCCCTGAAAAACATGTCATAACAAGTTTAAACGCATTAAATTCCCGGTCACTTACACCACTTGGAATTGGATTAAGTAAGTTTATTGTCGCATGTGATAAAAACTCCCTGCAAGCGAGTAATTTATGTGCTGTTTTATGTCTTCAGTAGGATTTACTCTGGAAACGATAGTCAAAAGCTGATATTATATAAAATGAAATGTTTAGTTTATCCCTGCATGCTCGTAATATCAAAAAACCTGCAGTTAACCTGACAACGACCTGAGATGCCCCTCACAGTCAACCGTGTGAAGGAAAGTTGTGACAGACCCTGGTTCTGTACAATGCACAATGACTCCGCATACGCCACGTATGCGCTGTGTTCTTGTCAGAATTCACCTGTTCGACGATGCGATTGGAATGAACCAGTAATACTAATTTTGAGTATAATGTTTAGCGAGAAACTATGGTCACTTTGTTATCCAGAACGTTGTTTCATGTTGTTGCGGTGATTACAAAAATAATTTGATTCTCTCTCACACTCATTGTTAAGAACAGTTCTTAAAATATCTAAACTATACTAATTTTGTGAAATTTCTACAATATCTGATGAAGCATTGGTGTACTATTGTCACATATCGATTAAAAACTAAACAAAAGAATACCGTTGTTATTAAAATTAACCGAGACAGTTTTCATCAGAATAGTCCGGAATATCCTTGCAATTGAGAAATGAGTGTACTTGGCAATACCCTTATCTCTAGTGTTACCAGCTTTAGCTGAGAAAAGGGAAACATAATATCAGCAATAAAATAAAATGCCACCGGTATTCCAAAACGGATATCCGTATGTACCCTGGTCGGTGTGTGCTCTGGACAGCATTTGTTCTCCATGTAGGGAGCGGCTGCAGCCAAAACTTGCCGGAGGTGTAAATTTGCTATTGGAAAATAGAGGTGTCTACCGGCTCGGTTTGCGCCGCCGTTGTCTTGTGCTCGCCAGAGCTCGTCCGGACTAAGCGCTGGTGCAAGTACCTGCATCAGATACTGGAAGCAACACGCTAGTGTTGCACTGCTGAATATACACGCACGCACCAGAAGACCCGAAAATGATGCAGCAGAATTCAAATTCGCCTAAATACACAGTAGACAACAGCTGCTTAAATTTTTTCTCAGGGTAGCAGTCCAGTTAAAACTGAGTTACACTCAAGCAGTTTACAGAAGATGCGCGTGGATTGGACATTAGACATAAACACATTCATATTGCGTGTATATCATTGAGTAGTGCAGCTTGAGTCTGGCGTGAGAGTATATGGGGACAAACTTCATCTAGGTTGTGACACAACATCCGGTCATACCAGTAGAACGACAGAACAATTACAGAATCCGAAAAGACATATTAAACGAAGTAATTCATGAACTTGCACAAAATCTTGAAAAAAACCAACCTAAAGACCACAACCATCCTATGCAAGACAATATGGTTGGTGTCACCACCCCATGTGTTACTGAAAATAAAATTATGGAAAAGAGCATCTCCAGACCACGACAGTAAATCCACAGAATGATTAGGACGGCGCGAGGCTTACAGACGAAACTACCTAAACTTCGAGCACAACATGAACAGGATCTATTGCCAGGGGCCAATCAAATTGACCTTACATGGCAAAACAGAACAAATCTTCAAAATTTTCAAAAATCGTTCATATTCTCAATGATATTACCACTATACTTAGGAAAACTAAACATTTGAAGAACTAAACATAATAACATACCGCGCAGTATTATCATCACAGTAGTGTAATGGCTCTAAAATAGAGGCATCATCAATAAAAACATTAAAACTGCGTAATAAAACGAAGACATCGAAACAGCGGCAGAGATGAAAAAATGGAATTGAACCTTCAAGAGCAGAAAGAGTCCGCCTATTGGAGAATAAGATGAGTATTAGAAAAACATAGTAGAATTTAAAGATAGAATAAAACTTGGTGCATACATAGCCAGATGAAGTTTACACATGAAGTGCGTCAGTCATAATTATGAAAACATAATTATCAGTTGAGAAACGATGAAAAACGTTTCTGTAGGATATTGAAATTTCATGCAATGCACATAAGTGTTCGCAACCCAAGCACAGTTTTATGACAGGCATGGAAATAATGAAGCATAGGTTTAATATCTGGTAAAATACGATGAAGTACTATCAAGAAACAAGCATAATTCGGGAGGAAAATGAAAGCACACGCAATAACGAAGACATGTGAACACTCGAGGTTGCAAAGTATATACTGAAAGTGGGTATAAAACTAGTAACATCTAGAAAAGTACCGTCAGTAATAATATTGATACAAAAAAGTTACTATCTACATCTTTATGCATTAATGCATATCAATATTTTTCGTAAAAATCCTGAAGTGTCGAATTATTGACGGAAAGGAAATAATATCCATTAAGTAAAGTAAAAATGACAAATAACTCATCAAAATATAGCCTATTGCATGTTTACTAACTACGAGGGGTGAGTGGTAAGTTCGCGACCTAAGGTAGAACGAGATGAGTTATACGGCTCTCTTTACAAGCACATGCAAGTCAACTCTTTGAGTGATTATGCAGAAAGTTTGTAGTTAATGACTCATCAGTTAATAACTAATCGGGGTGATGGATAAGTTCGTGGCCTAAGTTAGAAGAAGATGAGTTATTAACTTCACACTTTCTGCATAATCACTCAAAGAGTTGTCCTGCATGTGCATGTAAAGAGAGCTGTATAACTCATCTCCTTCTACCTCAGGACACGATCTTATCAATCAGCCATCTGTGGACACTTTCTGGAGGTCCAATATCCGGATGCTCCACGACCGCTGGACTAAGTGTGTAAATGTAGGAGTGGACTATGTTGAAAAATAAATGTGCTAGGTTTTCTAAAATTGAATCCTTCTACCCAAGGCCACGAACTTATCAATCACCCCCTGTATTCAGGAGGTCAGTGTGGATATGGTGGAGGATTACAAATACCTGGGGATACGAATTTACAATAAACTGGACTGGTCAAAGAACACTGAGGCTGTTTACAATAAGGATCAGAGCCGTCTCTATTTCCTGAGGAGACTGAGGTTCTTTAACATCTGCCGACGATGCTGAGGATATTCTACGAGTCTGAGGTGGTCAGTGCTATCATGTTTGCTGTTGTGTGCTGGGGAAGCAGGCTGAGGGTGGCAGACACCAACAGAATTAACAAACTCATTCGTAAGGCCAGTGTTGTTGTGGGGATGGAACTGGACTCTCTCACGGTGATGTCTGAAAAGAGGATGCTGTGTAAGTTGCATGCCAACTTGGTCAATGTCTCCAATCCACTACATGATGTACTGGGTGGGCACAGGAGTACATTCAGCCAGAGACTCATTCCACCGAGATGCAACACAGAGCGTCATAGGAAGTCATTCCTGCCTGTGGCCATCAAACTTTACAACTCCTTCCTTGGAGGGTCAGACATCTTGAGCCAATAGGCTGGTTCTGGACTTATTTCATAATTTACTGGCATAATTTACATATTACTATTTAACTATTTATGTTTCTATTACTATTTATTATTTATGGAGCAACTGTAACGAAAACCAATTTCCCCCGGGATTAATAAAGTATGACTATGACTATTTATACCATTGTTACTCTATGCATCTCGCAGCTAATCCACACTAATTTAGATTAGCGCAATATACTTTCAAGGAGCAGGAAACATGTTGTGATTGTGTGGAAGGACGTGAAAACCAACTGATAATTTCTGCCATTGTAAATCAAGGCCAGCTGAAAAGCAGAGACATTTTATGTTTCCACCTGGACGATCAAAAAGCTGTTGATTCTGTCCCACACTTATGTCTTATTGATGTTCTTACTATCCGTATAAGTTACACCCAATTCTTGTGAAATCCATACAACAACATTTGAATTATTGGCGCATGATAATCACGCTAACCAACAAAAAAAAAACAAAAAAAAAAACACTCACCATTTTCTAAACCAACCTAAACATTTTTCTGGGCTACTCTCTAAGCCCACTATAATTTTGGCTTGCTTTAAACCAAGCCTCGCATATGCTGAAGTTGTGGAGATTAGGATATCAAATTGCAAACGCTAAATTAGTGGACGATTTGATCTAAAATGCATCGTCATATGTCAAACTACAACAGTTTATCGAATCAGTAAAATAGGTTCTAAGCATACAATAATGAACTTTGTCCCAGATAAGTGCCGAAACTGAAACGTAACGAGAGTCACAATCGGGATAGTAGAACAAAGACAGATCTGCAGGATGCAACGCAAACGAAGAATGATTACGATCTGCTGGGATATTAACAAGCAGATGCATAGGTCATAGTGCGATGAAAGGAAAACTTCCGACAGAATTTACTACGAGGCTTAAGAAGCTTCCCCGAACAGAGCTGAGTAATAAAGATATAGCAAGGCCAATAAAGACTTTCGTTACAACGATATTAAAGTATCTGGAACATTTAGAAAGGAAAACAGGAAATCAAGTTGGAAATTAAATAAGTGGAATGAACACTTGAACGCGTTTAGAATAACACTAGGTCGGACAAAAGGAAGGAGGAACATAGATAAAACATCTACACCACAGTCAGTTCACACTTCTGAGTATATTATTTTCATAAACGAAACACGACTCAGTACTCCGTGAGGCCATATAAAATTCTGATGAGAAGTATACACCACTAAACTTACATGAAAGCACAACTCAGAAAAATGAAGAAGTTACCATCTTAGAAGAAGAAGTTAACCAATAGAAGGGCATCCCTCCTAAAGAAGACTATGCACGATATAGTTGGAAGCCTCCGCACGATATAGTTGAAGGGTTCTTCCCAGAAAGAGAATGGTTCCTTGTGGGAATACATGACCCAGTGGTTGACACAAAAAAAAAGAAATCAGAAATACACAATAAAATATCAACAAATTCAAGACGATGTATGCAGGAAACGCCTGGAGAAGCCAGAAACAATTCAATACGTGAGAGGATGATGCAGCAATTTTACACAATCTGATCATTTCACTGGCACAATCAAGTGGCAATCATCCGGACCAAAATCTTGCTTCAAAATAGAAACTCCGAAAAAAACTAACTGACCATAAGTACACGCCTGATCCTGGTTTAGAGTCAAATTCCTAGTTTTGGGAACTAGGCAGAAGACTGAAGAACAGGACCTGAAGGGTGGCGTTCTCAGATTGCTGCCAGTGCTACGTGGTAGTGATGGTGGGAACTGGAGGAGAAGGCAGTTGAATGCATGGCTGAGGAGTTGGTGCACGGGGCAGGGTTTTAAATTTTTGGATAATTGGGATCTCTTCTAGGGAAGGAGGGACCTGTAAAGATTGGATGAGTTGCATCTGAACTCGAGAGGGAGCAATATCCTTGCAGGTAAGTTTGCTAGCATGGATACGGGAGGGTGTAAACTAATTTGGAAGAGGGATGGAACCCGGAGTGATAGAGCGGTGAAAGAAGTGCATGGAGTAAAGCAAGATCTAACATATAGAGAGGCTTTGAGGAAAGAGAAGCAGAATAAAGGGTGTAAAGGTAGTAAGGTAGAATGGCTAAAGGGCGTGTACTTCAATGCAAGAAGCATCATGAACAAAGGTGATGGACTGAGAACTCGGTAAATACATGGAATTATGATGTAGTGGCCATTACAGAGACTTGGTAGGCACCAGGATAGGAATGGATTCTGAATATTCCTCGATTTCAGTGCTTCAAAAGGGATGGGATGGGGGAGCGGAGGAGGGGAGCGTTACTGGTCAGGGATACTATTACAGCTACAGAAGGGTTGGGTAATGTAGCAGGATGCTCTTTTGAGTCAGTATGGGTGGAAATCAGGAACAGGAATGGAGCAGTTACTCTATTGGGGGTATTCTATAGGCCCCCTAGGAGCAGCAGATATACCGAGGGGCAGATTAGGAGGCAGAATGTAGAAAGGTGCAAAACTAACAGGGTTGTTATCATGGGTGACTTTAACTTCCCTAATATTGATCGACGTCTGATTAGTTCCAATAGTTTAGACAGGGCAGAGCTTGTTAAGTGTGTCCAGGACGGATTCCTGTCACAGTATGTTGGCAGGCCGACTAGGGGGAATGCTATTCTAGATCTAGTATCAGGTAACGAATCAGTTCAGGTCACAGATGTCTCAGTGAGTGAGCATTTGGGGGACAGTGACCACCGCTCCCTAGCCTTCAGCATTGTCATGGAAAAGGATAGAATCAGAGAGGACAGCAAAATTTTTAATTGGGGAAGGGCAAATTATGAGACTATAAGGCTCGAACTTACCGGTGTGAATTGGGATGGTGTTTATGCAGGGAAATGTACTATGGACATGTGGTCGATGTTTAGAGATCTCTTGCAGGATGTTAGGGATAAATTTGTCCCGATGAGGAAGATAAAGAATGGGAGGGTAAAGGAACCATCGGTGATAAGTGAGGTGGAAAATCTAGTCAGGTGGAAGAAGGCAGCATACATAACGCTCAGGAGCAAGGATTAGATGGATATATTGAGACATATAGGGTAGCAAGAAGGGAGCTTAAGAAGAGGCTGAGAAGAGCAAGAAGGGGGTCTGAGAAGGCCTTGGCGAGTAGGGTAAAGGAAAACCGCAAGGCATTCTTCAATTATGTGAAGAACGAAAGGATGACTGGAGTGAAAGTACGACCGATTAGAGATACAGGTGGAAAGATGTGCCTGGACGCTGTGGAAGTGAGAGAGGTCCCCATTGAATATTTCTCTTCGGCATTCACCAATGAGAGGAAACTTGATGACGGTGAGGACAATATAAGTGAAGTCAATGCTCTGGAGCATGTTGATATTAAGGGAGAGGAGGTGTTGGAGTTATTAAAATACATTGGGACGGATAAATCCCCGAGGCCTGACGGATATCCCCCAGGCTGCTCCACGAGGCGAGGGATAAGATTGCTGAGCCTCTGGCTAGGATCTTTATGTCCTCGTTGTCTACGGGAATGGTGCCGGAGGATCTGAGGGAGGCGAATGTTGTTCCCTTGTTCAAAAGAGGTAGTAGGGATCGTCCGGGTAATTATAGACAAGTGAGCCTTACGTCTGTGATGGGAAAGCTGCTGGAAAAGGTTCTGAGATAGGATCTATGGGCACTTAGAGAATCATGGTCTGATCAGGGAGAGTCAGCATGGCTTTGTGAAGGGCAGATCGTGTCTAACAAGCCAGATAGAATTCTTTGAGGAGGTGACCAGGCATATAGATGAGGGTAGTGCAGTGGATGTGATCTATATGGATTTTAGTAAGGCATTTGGCAAGTTTCCACGTGGTTGGCTTATTCAGAAAGTCAGAAGGCATGTGATCCAGGAAAGTTTGGCGAGGTGGATTCAGAATTGGCTTGTCTGCAGAAGGCAGAAGATCGTGGTGCAGGGTGTACATTCGGATTGGAGGGCTTTGACTAGTGGTGTCCCGCAAAGATCGGTTCTGGGACCTCTACGGTTCGTAATTTTTATTAACGATCTAGCTGTGCGGGTAGAAGGGTGGGTTGGAAAGTTTGCAGACGGCAAAAAGGCTGGTAGTGTTGTAGATAGTGTAGAGGATTGTCTAAGATTGCAGAGAGATATTGATAGGATGCAGAAGTAGGCTGAGAAGTGGCAGATGGAGTTCAACCCGGAGAAGTGTTAGGTGGTAGACTTTGGAAGGACAAACTCCAAGGCAGAGTTCAAAGTAAATGGCAGGATTCTTGGTAGTGTGGAGGAGCAGAGGGATCTGGGCGTACATGTCCACAGATCCCTGAAAGTTGCCTCTCAGGTAGATAGGCTAATTAAGAAAGCTTATAGGGTGTTAGCTTTCATAAGCCGAGAGATAGAGTTTAAGAGCCGTGAGGTAATGATGCAGCTCTACAAAGCTCTATTTATGCCACACTTGGAGTACTGTGTCTATTTCTGGTCACCTCACTATGGGAAGTATGTGGAAGAATTGGAAAGGGTAAAGAGGAGATTTACCAGGATGTTGCCTTGTTCAGAGAGTATGTATTATGATCAGAGATTAAGGGAGCTAGGACTTTACTCTTTGGAGAGAAGGAGGTTCCAGGGTCCGAACCGTGTGCCAAATTCATTTATCCTGTGATGGATACTTCATCGTCGAGGTGATAGAAGGCTCCCAATGAAAGGTCGTTCCCCACTTGTTCAAAATAGAATGTCATGCTAAAAGTCGAGCTTATTGTCATATGCACAGATAAATGCATGCAGAGGTGGAATGAAAAACATTCCTGCTGAAGATTCACATGTATATAGGAAGCCTTCAGAAGAAAAAAACATATATACAAGAAATAATGCATACAGAAGAATGTCAACATTTTATCATATTCTCAATTACCTACATGCATAACTGGAAACACACAATACAGCAAATGCGTAGCACTCACAAGAAAAAAAAATCGAACCTCAGCTAGATGATGTCAAATTACCGATATGAAGGAACATTGTTTTTGATGAGTGTGCATACAACACGCATGTTATCATAAGGAATAAATGCAACAGCTATTTCTGCAACTATTAAAGCCGAATGAACTCCCGTGGAAGGAAATCTGAAATAATAAACTTAAATAGACAAACAATCGTGTTTCTGATTCCGTAGCTCAATAGTCAATAGTTGTTTGTTTCCTATATGGATTCTGGTTGACATTCATTCTTCTGTGTTGCTCTTCCATCAGCCACAATGAGCAGGGGTTTCATTAGGTATCGGTTAATAGTCCAGGTACCAACAATCAAACCGTCGTTGTTTAATCTGCCAAATCAACTTGCTCTATTGAAGCTAATCAGTCATACAGTGACGTATAAACACAGGAGTGTGCGAAGCCGAAATTGAAAATAAACACTTTCGAAGAATAGCGTTAAATCGGCTAATCTCGTTTGCATGTTATTGACAAAATAAACCAATATAATGTAAACACGTATTTTATTCCATTCCCCAGCTTCTCCCTGAATTTCTTCTGGGTCAGTCCGTAGATATACGTGTTAGTGCAAGTGCAGAGAAACTCCAGCATATAGCCAACCTGTTGTAGGATATATCTTGGGTTGGTGTGGTATCTGTCTGTGTAGGTATAATTTTCCACTTGCCAGTTTATAAAATGTACAACACTGGGTGTCCACAGTAAAATGAAATTGGTTGATATAGCGAACAATAAAACAATTGAATTTCTCCTGTTCTCCAACTCTGCATCCTTCTGATTCTCGCCAATATTCCGAAGTGCCCGGCGGACTTTGTTAGCCGCTATAATATGCCTGGCAGTTAATGTGTTAAACAGCAACATTAAGCAGATAGGAGCCACTGCAGTCAGAATACCATCACAGAACTGGTATGCTCTCCAGAAGGGTGACGTTAAGAATGCCGTTGTGGCGACACAGCGTTCAGAATGCACGGCAAAGTAAAATGGCAGAGCTTTTCCGTAACACGCTATACAGACAGATACCACCATCATAATCGCAGTTTCTTCTGTGCAGTATCGACTTCGCAGCTTCTGACAGCAGATGGCGATGTAGCGATCAAAAGTAAAGGCGACCGTCAACCAAACAGAACAGTTTGAGTTTGCGTTGCGCAGAACAATTATCACAGCACACACCGGAGTTCTGAACAAGAAATTAGCAAACATGTAGATAAAATTAATTTGTTCGAAAATAACAGCCACGATGACGACCGTCAAATCTGCTACTGCCATGCTCACCAAGTAGCGGGTGATGCATTTGGAAAGGCCAAATTTTCCCCGGGATAGGATCACAATCGCCGTTAAATTAACTGAAAAAAATATGAAGCATATTAATATATCTCCTGGTACCCACGTTGGTGACTGTGAATTGAGATCATCAGTAAAAATAATAGACTGGAGCCGATAAGACTGATAGTACTCCAGCATCTTTCATCAGAAATCGCGGCAGATTTACGTTCTGGAGTAAAAAAAACCCAGAAAGAAACCTGGGAGCAGCGTTGTGTTTTAAATAACAGCCGAAAACCTTCCGTTTGTTCTGTCAACTGTGGTACCTGTTGCACCCAGCAAGGGGCAGATCGAACGCATTCCCATTGTTTAAAGGTGTTGGTGACTTACAAGGAACAGAACATACACTAGGTGACTTATTTGAAATTCACATTATTTAACTTCATGGCGTGCTTTAAATTAACTACTGAAATGGGGAAAAATATATAAAGTTGTCTCTGTAGACTCACTGGAACATATTGCAGCTGTCAACGGAGCTATTTCGAGCTGTCAGAGGGAAGACTTTGATCTCACTAGATGCTAAACGGCTGTCATATAATTCCCGTTCACAAGAGCCTATATTCTTCAGCTGCTCGCCCTTGCGGTACGGAGATAGCAGCAAACTCTAGAAGCATGTGGCTCCTCTCACTGCTTACGGGACAAAAGTATGCTTGTTTGAAGAAATACAGAAAAAATTATTTTAAAGTTTTTCTTTAAAAAAAAAAGAAACGAAAACAAATCAACTCAGTAAGGACACATATTTGTTTATAGATTTACAGCAAGTTCTTATCAGAATAACACAGGAGCAAACTTCAAAATAAATATACTTCAGAGTGACGATAACATTGATATGTTAATGTGAGGAATCCAAAAACGTGATGAAGAAACATCACAATTTGGATATTCTTTAATTCTATGGAAAACTTGCATGTGGCGAATTCTGCAAGACAGTACATGTCTTCATCCCGACACTTCGATGGCAAGTGCTTGCATTGTGAGTGTATAATCATATCTACGTTTGAAAAGGCAACCCACTGAAAACTCCATTCACATGGCGACGGAGTAACCGATTAAATCAATCACCGTCTTCTTGTTCGCTCCCTTAGCTGCCCTTGCCGACATTTTGAATACAATCATGTTGGGACTAGCCAGGGGTAGCTGGATATACGGAATTATATTGAAAACTGTACTCAATTTCTCAAAAGAGTTTCACACCAGTTAGGTATCATTAACTATATTGTAGAACATAATATTTGCATTTTCTTCTCATACAGTTCCCATTTTCTGAAATAATACAATAGAGTTATAATCACGGTGGTAAGGTTAAGCGAATTTCGAAAGCAGTCAGTGGAGTGCATTCGGCGGAAGCACAAAATTACCAGTCAGTTCCAGCACCTTACCAGGAATACCGACAGCTGCGAGTACAGGATAGTAAATTCTGACGATGTTGTAAATTGCTGCATATCCCATTTTGTATCTAAATCACCGATGAGCTGTATAATCTGCACATACACCTCTCAGTTCCTTTCTTCTATGAATTCTTGGCTGCAACGTGTAGGGTCAATTTATGCGAGTACCTATTCAAACATTCTATCTACGGACCACTGAACAAACACCTATTCTGAACTATTTTTATCATTACGAAATTGTGCAATAAATTTAACTCTTCAGGTGATTGTACTTGAATGTTGTTTGGGAAAAGCTTCCATGGAGAACGCTGCATGTTGTATTCTGCATCACCAGGTTCGCACCGACTGACCAAGGTTGTCTTCCCAATTGATCACTTAATAATTTTAATAACAAGTTACAACGCATTAAATATCTTTTCACTTACTCACTTGGAATTGCATTAAGTAAGTTTAATGTCGCATGTGATAAAAAAAACAACTCCCTGCAAGCGGGTAATTTATGTGGCGTTTTATCTCTTCAATCGGATTCGCTCTGGAAGCAATAGGCAAAAGCTGATATGTTTAGCTTATCCCTGCATGCTCGTAATATGAAAAACTGCAGTTAACCTGACAACGACCTGAGAGGCCCCTCACAGACAACCGTGTGAAGGAAAGTTGTGTTAGAGCCTGGTTCTGTACAATGCACAATGAGTCCGCAAACACGGTGTATGCGCTGTGTGTTTGTCGGAATTCCCCTGTTCGACGATGCGATTGGAATAAACCAGTAATACCAATTTTGTGTATAAGGTTTAGCGAGAAACTGCGGTTACCTTGTTATCCAGAACGTTGTTTCATGTTGTTACATTGATTATAAAAATAATTTGATTCTCTCCCACACTCATAGTTAAGAACAGTTCTTAAGATATCAAAACTAGACCAATTTTATGAAATTTTTACAATATCTGATGAAGCATTAGTATACTGATGTCACATATCGATTAAAACTAAAAAAGAAGAATACGGTTGTTATCAAAATTAACCGAGACAGTTTCCAGTAGAATAGTCTGAAATCTTCTTGCAATTCAGAAATGAGTGTGCTTGCCCTTATATCTATTTTAGCAACTTTAGCTGAGCTAAGGTAAACATAATATCTTAAATAAAATAAAATGCCACCCGTATACCAAAGCGGAAACAAATGGATCTCCGTATGTACCCTGGTCGGGCTGTGCTCTGGACATCATCCGTTCTCCGTCCTGGGAGCGGCTGCAGCCAAAACTTGCCGAAGGTGTAAATTTGCTGTTTGAAATACAAAGATGTCTACCGGTTCGGTTTGCGCCGTCATTGCCTTTGGCTCGCCAAAACTCGCCCAGAGCAAGCGCTGGTACAGATACCTGTATCAGATAGTGTAAGCATAACGCAAGTGTTGCTCTGCTGAACACTTCCACTCAAGCAGTTTACAGAAGTAGGACGCGCGTGTATTGGACTTGAGAAGCAAACGCATTCATATTGCGTGCATATCATCGAGTCGTGTAGTTTGAGTCTGACATGAGAGCATATAGGGGCAAACTTCATATAAGTTGTGACACAACATCCGGTCATGCCAGTAGAACGACAAAACAATTACGGAATCCCAAAAGAGATATTAAACAAGGAGGTGAAGATGGCGGGGTGACGGCAACGCGCGCGGCCTTTCCGGTGATGAATATCTGTAATCTGTCAAGTAGGGGATATTGCACAATCCTGATTTAATGGAGCCAGACGTGAGATTACGGAGGAACATCTGGAAAACTTCTGAAATGCCAGCTTCGCTGCCGCTGCTACTGTGTGGTAACCGGAATCTCCAGAGCAGAAGGTCCCGAAATCCTCTGCTTTCAGCGGCCAGAGCGAGGTCTTATTTGAAGAACTAAACATAAAAACAGGCTGCGCAGCATCATCAACAGTGTCGTGCAATGACTCTAAAATGGGGGCATCATCAATGGAAACCAACATCTGACGAATGAAATGAGTACATCGAAATAGCAGAAGACACGAGGAAATAAAATTGAAGCCTTAAGAGCAGAAAGAGCTCGCCTATTGGAGAATAAAATGAGCATTGCAAAAATATGTAGAACTTTCAGGGATATTCAATATTCAGGAGGGATAGACACGAAAGAAAAGGAGGTGGGGTGGCGTTGCTGGTCAGAGAGGAGATTAACTCAATATAAAAGAAGGGCATATGGCGGGAGGATTTGGAATCGATATGGGTAGAGCTGCATAACACTAAGGGGCCGAAAACGCTGGTGGGAGTTGTGTACAGGCCACCTAACAGTAGCAGTGAGGTTGGGAATGGTATTAAACAGGAAATTAGAAATGTGTGCAATAAACGAACAGCAGTTATAATGGGTGACTTGAATCTAGATGTAGATTGGGTGAACCAAATTGGTAGGGGTGCTGAGGAAGAGGATTTCTTGGAATGTATGCTGGATGGTTTTTTGAACCAACATGTCGAGGAACCAACTAGAGAGCAGGCTATTCTAGACTGGGTATTGAGCAATGAGGAGGTGTTAATTAGCAATCTTATCGTGAGAGGTCCCTTGGGTAAGAGTGACCATAATATGGTGGAATTCTTCATTAAGATGGAGAGTGACATCGTTAATTCTGAAACAACGGTTCTGAACTTAAAGAAGGATAAATTTGAAGGTATGAGACGTGAATTAGCTAAGATAGCCTGACAAATGACACTTAAAGGGTTGACGCTGGATCTGCAATGGCAAAATGTAAAGATCGCATGGATGAACTACAACAACTGTTCATCCCAGTTTGGCAAAAGAATAAATCAAGGAAGGTAGTGCACCCGTGCCTGACAAAGGAAATTAGGGATAGTATCAAATCCAAAGAAGAAGCATACAAATTAGCCAGAAAAAGTGGCTCCCCTGAGGACTGGGAGAAATTCAGAGTTCAGCAGAGGAGGACAAAGGGCTTAATTAGGAAGGTGAAAAAATTATGAGAGAAAACTAGCAGGAAACATAAAAACTGACTGTAAAAGCTTTTATAGATATGTGAAAAGAAAAAAAATTGGTTAAGACAAATGTAAGTACCCTACAGACAGAAACAGGTGAATTGATTATGGGGAGCAAGGACATGGCAGACCAATTGAATAATTACTTTGGTTCTGTCTTCACTGAGGAGGACATAAAAAATCTTGCGGAAATAGTAGGGGACAGAGGGTCCAGTGAGATGGAGGAACTGAGGGGAATACATGTTAGTAGGGAAGTGGTGTTAGGTAAATTGAAGGGATTAAAGGCGAATAAATACCCAGGGCCAGATGGTCTGCATCCCAGAGTGCTTAAGGAAGTAGCCGAAGAAATAGTGGATGCATTAGCGATAATTTTTCAAAACTCTTTAGATTCTGGACTAGTTCCTTAGGATTGGATGGTGGCTAATGTAACCCCACTTTTTAAAAAAGGAGGGAGAGAGAAACCAGGGAATTATAGACCGGTTAGCCTAACATCGGTGGTGGGGAAACTGCTGGAGTCAGTTATCAAAGATGTGATAACAGCACATTTGGAAAGCCGTGAAATCATCGGACAAAGTCAGCATGGATTTGTGAAAGGAAAGTCATGTCTGACGAATCTCATAGAATTTTTTGAGGATGTAACTAGTAGAGTGGATAGGGAGAACCAGTGGATGTGGTATATTTGGATTTTCAAAAGGCTTTTGACAAGGTCCCACACAGGAGATTAGTGTGCAAACATAAAGCACACGGTGTTGGGGTTAGGTATTGATGTGGATAGAGAATTGGTTGGCAGACAGGAAGCAAAGAGTGGGAATAAATGGTACCTTTTCAGAATGGCAGGCAATGACTAGTGGGGTACCGCAAGGCTCAGTGCTGGGACCCCAGTTGTTTACAATATATATTAATGACTTGGATGAGGGAATTAAATGCAGCATCTCCAAGTTTGCGGATGATACGAAGCTGGGCGGCAGTGTTAGCTGTGAGGAGGATGCAGGGCCACTTGGATAGGTTAGGTGAGTGGGCAAATTCATGGCAGATGCAATTTAATGTGGATAAATGTGAAGTTATCCACTTTGGTGGCAAAAATAGGAAAACAGATTATTATCTGAATGGTGGCCGATTCGGAAAAGGGGAGGTGCAACGAGACCTGGGTGTCATTATACACCAGTCATTGAAAGTGGGCATGCAGGTGCAGCAGGCAGTGAAAAACACGAATGGTATGCTTGCATTTATAGCAAGAGGATTCGTGTACAGGAGCACACCTGGATTACTGTGTGCAGTTTTGGTCCCCTAATCCGAGGAAAGACACCCTTGCCATAGAGGGAGCACAAAGAAGGTTGATTCCTGGGATAGCAGATCTTTCATATCATGAAAGACTGGATGAACTCGGCTTATACTGGTTGGAATTTAGAAGATTGAGGGGGGATCTGATTGAAACGTATAAAATCCTAAAGGGATGGGACAGGTTAGATGCAGGAAGATTGTTCCCGATGTTGGGGAAGTCCAGAACGAGGGGTCACAGTTTGAGGATAAAGGGGAAGCTTTTTAGGACCGAGATTAGGAAAAAACTTTTTCACACAGAGAGTGGTGAATCTCTGGAATTCTCTGTCACAGGAAACGGTTGAGGCCAGTTCATTGGCTGTATTTAAGAGGGAGTTAGATATGGCCCTTGTGGCTAAAGGGATCAGGGGGTATGGAGGGGAGGCTGGTACAGGGTTCTGAGTTGGATGATCAGCCATGATCATACTGAATGGCGGTGCAGGCTCGAAGGGCCGAATGGCCTACTCCTGCACCTATTTTCTATGTTTCTATGTAGTTTATAGATAGAATAAAACGTGGTGCATATGAGGAGAGATTGATAAGTTCGTGGCCTAAGGTAGAAGGAGACGAGTTACTAACTTCAAATTTTCTGCATAATCACTCAAAGAGTTGACCTGCATGCACATGTAACGAGAGCTGTATAAGTCATTTCCTTCTACCTTATCAATCACCCATCTCTGGGCACTTTCTGGAGGTCCAAGATCTGTTTCCTCCACGACCGCTGGACTACGTGTGTAAATGTAGGTGGGGAGTATATTGAATAATAAATGTGCGGGGTTTTTCTAAGATTGACTCTTTCTACCTTAGGCCATGAACATATCAATCGCCCGTTGTACAAAGCCAGACGAAAGAGACACAGCAAATGCGCCAGTCAGAATTATGAAAACATAACTATTAGTTGAGAAACGACGTTTCCATTTATACAGGACACTGAAATTTAATGGAACGCACACGTGTTACCAACCCAAACACAGAATTATGACAAACATGGAAATAATGACCTATAGGTCTAATATCCGTTAAACACAGTGCAGTACTATCGAAAAACAAGCATAATTCGGGAGAAAAATGAAAGCACCCGCAAAAACGAAGACATGCGAACACCCAAGTATGCAAAGAATATGCTAAAAGCGGGTATAAAACTATTAACGTCTGGAAAGGTACCGTCAGTAATAACGTTGATAAATGTTGGTATAAAAAGATTACTTGCTACATCTTTACGCATTAATGCATTTCAATATTTTCATAAAAATCGTGAAAAAGTGCCGAATTCGACGGAAAATAAATAATATCTACTAACTAAAGTAAAAATGAGAAATAACCCATCAAATATATGTTCTATTGCATGTTTACTAATTACTTATACCATCGTTACTCTATGCATCTCGCAGCTAATCCACACTAATTTAGATTAGCGCAATATACTTTCATTGGAGCAAGAAGTATGCTGTAATTGAACGGAAGGATGTAAAAAACAACCGATAAATTCTGCCATTCTCAATCAAGCCCAGATGAAAAGCAGAGATATTTCACGTTTCCACAAGTACGACCAAAAGGTTGTTAATTCTGTCCCACACTTATGGCTTACTGATGTTCTTAATACCGATATAAACTATACCCAGTTCTTGTGAAATTCAGACAACAACATTTGAGTTATTGGCGTATGATAATCACGCTAATCAACCACAAAAATAGTACCACATTCTTCTAAACAAACCGAGACGTTTTGTAGGGCTACTGTCTAAGCCCACTACAATTTTAGCTAGCTTTAAACCAGTCCTCTCATATACTAAATCGGGCGAGAATAGGATATCAAATCCCAAACACCAAAGTATTCGACGGTTTGGTTCAATTCATCGTCATCCGTCAAACTACAGCAGTTTATCGACACGGTAAAGTAGTCTCTAAAGATTTAATAATGAACTTTGGACCAGATAAGAGCCGAAACTGAAACGTAGCTAAAGTCACAATGGAGATAATAGAACATAAAACAAATCTTCAGGAAGTAATGCAAACAATGAATGATTACGATCAACACACATCAAAGTTGTGGTGAACGCAGCAGGCCAGGCAGCATCTCTAGGAAGAGGTACAGTCGACGTTTCAGGCCGAAACCCTTCGTCAGGACTAACTGAAGAAAGAGTTAATAACAGATTTGAAAATGGGAACGGGAGGGGGATATCCAAAATGATAGGAGAAGACAGGAGGGGGAGGGATGGAGCCAAGAGCTGGACAGGTGATTGGCAAAGGGGATATGAGAGGATCATGGGACAGGAGGTCCGGGGAGAAAGACGGGGCGGGGGCGGCGGGGAACCAGAGGATGGGCAAGGGGTATAGTCAGAGGGACAGAGGGATAAAAATGAGAGTGAGAGAAAGAATGTGTGTATAAAAATAAAAAAAAACGGATGGGTTACGAGGGGGAGGTGGGGCATTAGTGGATGTTAGAGAAGTCGATGTTTATGTCAGCATGTTGGAGGCTACCCAGACGGAATATAAGGTGTTGTTCCTCCACCCTGAGTGTGGCTTCATTTTTACAGTAGAGGAGGCCGTGGATAGACATGTCAGAATGGGAATGGGATGTGGAATTAAAATGTGTGGCCACTGGGAGATCCTGCTTTCTCTGGCGGACAGAGCGTAGGTGTTCAGCAAAGCGGTCTCCCAGTCGCGTCGGGTCTCGCCAATATATAGGAGGCCACGTCGGGAGCACCGGACGCAGTACATCACCCAGATTGCGATCTGCCGGGATATTAACAAGCAGATGTATAGGTCATAGTGCGATAAAAGTAAAATTTCCGACGGTATATACTACAAGGCTTAAGAAACTCCCCCGAACAGAGCTCAATCAAAAAGATATGACAAGGGTAATAAGGACTTTCGTTACAACGATATTAAAGTATCTGCAACATTTACAAAGGAAAACAGGAAATGAAATTGGAAATTAAGTAAGCAGAATGAACACTCGAACGCGCTTAGAATGACACGTGGTCGGACAAAAAGAAGAATGAGGAACATTGATAAAACATCTACACAACAGTCAGTTCACACTTCTGAGTATATTATTTCATAAACGAAACACGATTCAGAACTACAGAAGGTCAGATAAAATTCTGATGAGAAGGATGCACCACTAGACTTAAGGGAAAGCACAAGCCAGAAAAATTAAGAAGTTATCACCTTGGAAGAAGGAGTTAACAAATAGAAGGGCATGTCACCCACAGAAGAATACACACGATATAGAAACGTAGTTGGAAGCCTCCGCACGATATCGTTGAAGAGCTCTTCCGAGAAACAGAATGGTTCCTTGTGGCAATACATGACCACTTGGTTGACACCAAAAAAATCAGGAAAAAAGCACAATATAATACCAACAAATTTGTCGACGATAGTTGTAGAAAACGCCTAGAGAGACCAGAAACAATTCAATACGTGAGAGGATCATGCAGCAATTTAACGCAATCTGATTATTTCACTGGCACAATCAAGTGGCAAACATCATGGACCAATATCTTGCTTCAACATATGAAATCAGAAAAAGAAAACTGAGCATAAATACAGTCTTGATCCTGGTTTGGAGTCAGAGTGCTCAAATGATATGATCACCGATCAGTTATCAATACTCAAGGATATAATACGACATGATAAACAAGCAAGAACAATTGCTTGTAAACGGCAGATAAAAAAAAAAAGAAATAGACTGAAAGAGAACAGGAAATTGAAAGGCCATGGAACGTGAAGAGGGTATACATTGCCCTACCAGTAATATCTACAATTGGGACACCCAAAGGTCACTGCACAGTACCATTAAACCATTCGTCATTCACAGCAGTATCGATGTCAATGTCCTAAAAGCCACTCAACTAAACACCGGTACAGTAGGCTGAAAGTTCTAATCAATCGCAAAAGGGGTGGCCTTAGCTATGCCCGTACTTCAGGTTTTCCAGGATTGAGCTGAGAATATATACTTTAAAATGATAATAATAATAATTCTGTCCCCAATCCGCGGCGACGCCAGGTGGCGGATTCAGGAAAGCACTGTAGTCATTTAGGGCAGGTGGGAAATAAAATATCACCCGAACATCCAAGTCCAAGCACTTGTACCCAGATTGAGCGGTGCCGTTGTCAGCGCCTTTCCGTCATGTTACGGGCGGATGAAACCGCAGTCTGGTTGAAAGTACAAACAGTAATGCACGTTCACGTCAGTGATTAATGGTGTTGACGAAATACGTTCACTTTCTGGGGAGCGTAAGGGCATGGCCTGGAGCCAACGCTGGGCGTGATCTGAGACGAGCCGCGAGTGGTGCCCTGCTGATTAGGCGAGCAGGCACCGGGATCGGGAAGAATATACAACCAGTATTCTATTATCCCACCAACACCAGAAGCTGCGACAGCTGCAGTTCTTTCTCAGGCTAACAGTCCAGTTACGACTGAGGTCTATCAAGTAGTTAAGAGACTACTCTAAACGGATGAAATAGTCGTTACAAGTAAACACATTCATGATGCGTGCATATTATCGAGTACGTGAAACTGGCAGAGCAGCATCCAAAACAGAGGCACTGTTAAACAGAAACTCAAAACTGAGCAATGGAATGAGAATAACGAAATGACAGAAATGATTAGGAAACCATTTTGAAATCTTCAGAGTGGAAGTATCCGGGCTATAAGGGTATACAATTGATAGTCAGACGAAGGAAGTTAAGAGAAAAGCTAAGGGAATGCTAAGGAAACATGACGTCCATAAAATATAAGATCACCCGCAAAAAAAAGAAAAAAAAAATATTGTCTCATCAGTAGATACGACAGAACAGAAGCTTGGTGCATGCAAAACCAGACTAAATGCACACATGATAAGCGCCGGACGAAGAAAACAGAAATACCCACCCAGAAACAATGAAAAAGATCATTGACATTGAAACTAAACGATGTGGCAAAGTATCTCGAACACATTCACTGTATTACCAACGAATGCAGAGATATTAATTTTCTCGTCTAATATCTGGTTAAGCAGGGTAACGCGCAATGAAGAAGCAAGCTGGATTACGGAGGAAAAAGAGTACACTAACACAATTGAAGAAACGCAAATATCTGGAGTTGCATTGGGTGTGCTAAAATGGGTATCAAAATACCCACAGCTCTAGAAGTGCAGATAGTGACAATATTGATAAATAACATTGTAAGAATACTGCCTACCTTCCTTGTATCTGATAATACATATCAACACATTTTCTTACAAATCCAGAAAAATTGCCGAATGTTTGACAGAATTTAAAACTTATCTGCTTCCATCAGATGAATTGGTAAAATGAACCACCCACATATTTCTTGTTTACAAACTATATATAAAAATCTGACACCATGCCTCTCGCAACTAATCACCACATACTTAAAATTACCAGAAATTCTGCCGAAACGATTTAAAAGAATGTAAGTTATAACTATTATTAAGTTCTGCATTTCGAAATCAGGTCCGTGGGAAAAGCACAGAACTTCCATGTCTTATATTGTGAGGTTCTGGCCGGGGGCGAGGTCGACAGCCCGCCCCTGCATTTCTAATGAGTAGTACTGTTTACTGTTCTTGTTTTAAAATGCTCTTGTGGGATCATGGTTGGAGTTCCGGTTCGAGAAAAGCAAAGATCTTCTATGTTTTATGTGAACTACCAAAAGACATTTGATGCGGTCCCACAATCATGGTCCATAAAAGTGTAGAATAATCAAAAACTGCACACAAAATTCTTTTAACATCGGATGAAGCATTGGTGGAGCATAATCAACCAGTCAAATAACAGCCAAAAAAATCAACCATGGTTGCCAAAATAAACGGAAGCTGAGTGACTCTCTAAGCCACTCATATACTCATATGAACGTATTAATTTGACATAATATCTTGGTGCAAACCCTGTATGGAAAACTTGCAACAAAACATAAAAGCTGGTCCAACACGTTTTATAAAACATTCGAACGCACTTAGTTTCAAACTATTTAGGACAAAGGAGGAAGTTGAATCACAATTCAGCATTCCACCTGACCATAAGAAATTGTGACAAGTAGTACACACCACGAACTTAAAGGAAAACACATGCCAGAGACATGACTAAACCAAAACTTTCGGGGAATCAGTTAAACAATGGAAGAGCACGACCTGCATGTCCTGGACGGTCTGGATCCTTGATGATAGGGATGCAGCTCCCCTGGGACAGCTCACGGTGGAGATGTGCTAACTTGCGCAGATGGTTTTACCAGTGATGGATTGAGCCGTAATCTCCAAGTGTAGCGCCATTGAAAAATAGGAGTAGTAAGGAGAAGAGGTTTTTTTCTCTCGTGGCGAAACAAAGTTAATGATGTCAAGGCACTGCTGTCCAAAACACTGGTCGTAACGCATTAGTTGAAGGACTGATTTACAGACGTTGGGATGAACTTTCCCCTTATTAAACTTAACCTCATTTAGACCCTCTTTCTTGATATCTGCAGATCGTCCTGTGTCTCCTCGGTATTATGTGTAGCAGAGCACTGAACATGTTAAGGAGAGCAACACCGCGCTCGTTGGTGGGTGGGAGATGAAAGGACGGAGGTTCGTACATGGAGAGCTCGAGATCTACAGAGAGGAGGTAGGAGAGTACTAGTCAGAAGGAGATTTCCATTGAGCTGAAGTTAAATGAGACAGAATGTATGTCGGAGCGGATCGTGTGTGAAAATGGACTGGGAAAGACGCAATTGGAATAGAAGTAGACAATGCCAGAAGTCGCCCACAACTGACAAATCCCCCCGCAGAAAGCGAAAGTGTATAGGTATCTAGTCAGGAGTGACAATGAGCAGAAAATCAAATTAATTTTCACGGTGCTGGGAGAGAGGGTGTGGGTTCTCTGGGCTTAGGAATTATGTATTAGACGATAAAACTAAGGGTCAACTGCAGTTTTAGATTGCCGCTTGAAATGAATTTGAGACAGTTTAAGACCTGTTATTTTTAAACTTATTGCTCCGTATTACAGATTTAACAGTAAAATTTTCTCGGCATTGCACTGTCTTCTTTAGCTTCATTCGTAATTTGCAAAGTCCATGCCGCCAGCGAGCCTTACGTCTGTGGTGGGAAAGCTGTTGGAAAAGATTCATGGAAATAGCATCTATGGGCATTTGGAGAATCATGGTCTGATAAGGGGCAGTCAGCATGGCTTTGTGAAGAACAGATCGTGTCTAACAAGACTGACAGAGTTCTTTGAGAGGGTGAACAGGCATATAGATGAGGGTAGTGCAGTGGATGCGATCTAAACGGAATTTAGTAAGGCATTTGACAAGGTTCCACACGGTAGGCCTATTCCGAAAGTCAAAAGGCATGGGATCCAGGGAGGTTTGGCTAGGTGGATTCAGAATTGGCTCACCTGCAGAAGCAGAGGGTCGTGGTGGAGGGAGTGCATTCAGATTGGAGGATTGTGGCTAGTGGTGTCCCATAAGGATCTGTTCTGGGACCTCTGCTTTTCGTGATTTTTATTAACGAAAAGGATGAGGAGTAGAAGGGTGGGTTGGCAAGCTTGCAGACGACACAAAGGTTGGTGGGGTTGTGGCTAGTGTAGAGGATTGTCGAAGATTTCAGAGAGACATTGATAGGATGCAGAAGTGGGCTGAGAAGTGGCAGATTGAGTTCAACCCGGAGCAGTGTGAGGTGGTACACTTTGGAAGGACAAAGTCCAAGAGAATCTACAAAGTAAATTAGATTAGATTATGAGGACACAGAGTTCTCTTTTATTGTCATTTCGTAATGCATACATTAAGAAATGATGCAATGTTTATCCAGAATGATATCACAGAAACACATGACAAGCTTACTGAAAAACGGACAAAAAACACATAATTATAATATATCGTTAAAACAGTGCAAAGCAATACCGTAACATGATAAAGAACAGACTATGGGCACGGTAAAAAGTCTCAAAGTCTCTCTAAAGTCCCATCATCTCACCTAGACGGTGAACCTCCAGCGCCGCAAACTTGCCGTTGCAGCATCCTGGAAGTATCCAACCACAGCCTGACTCCGAGTCCGTCCGAAAACTCCGAGCCTCCGACGAGCTCTCCGACACCGAGCACCAAGCACCATCTCTGCCGAGCACTTTGACCCCGGCCCCGGCAACAGGCAATAGGCAAATTCGAGGATCTGGGGCCTTGCCCTCCGGAGATTCTCGATCGCACAGTAGCAGTGGCAGAGAAGCGGGCATTTCAGAAGTTTCTCCAGGTGTTCCTCCGTGTTTCTCACGGCTCTCTCCATCCAATCAGGATTGTGCAGGGCCCCCAAGTTAACACATAGGATATGTGTTATAGGATGGCGTCGCGTCGCCATCTTATCCTCCCTCCTCGTTGTCCTCGTTCTGCAGGATACTTGGTAGTGTGTAGGAGCAGAGGGATCTGGGGGTACATGGCAATATATCCATGAAAGTTGCGTCACAGGTAGATAGTGTGGTTAAAAAAAGCTTATGGGGTGTTAGCTTTCGTTACTCGAGCGATCGAGTTTAAGAGTCGCGGGGTAATGATGCAGTTCTATAAAACTCTGGTTAGGCCACACTTGGAGTAGTGTGTCGAATTCTGGTCACCTCACTATGGGAAAGATGTGGAAGCATTGGAAAGAGTACAGAGGAGATTTACCATGATGCTACATGGTTTAGAGAGTATTGATTATGATCAGAAATTAAGGGGGCTAGGGCTTTACTCTTTGGGGAGAAGGAGGATGAGAGAAGACATGACAGAGCTATACAAGATATTAAGAGGAATAGATGGAGTGGACAGCCAGCGCCTCTTCTAACTCTAGGTTTTGGGTGGAAATCTGATGAAATCAGTCTCGGCTCGAAATGTCGACTCTTTAAAGGCGGCATCCCAAAAAATGAGTCTACCTCAATGAGCCGTCGAAGCGGAAGAAGCGCTGGGTTCGCTGGCTGCCGCCAGCGCCAACGAGTCACTTAAAATGCGGTGAGATTTAATGGTGGTATAGAAAGTTATGAGGATTTTAGATGGTATAAATGCATGCAGGCTTCTTCTGTTGAGGTTGGGTGAGACTGGAACTGGAGTAATGAGTTAGGGGTGAAAGGTGAAATGTTTACTAGGAACATTATAGGTAAGCTATGGACACAGAGGTGGCAACCGTGTGGAAAAAGCTTCCAGCGGACGTGCCAGGTTTGATTTCAGGACTAAAGAGACATTTGATAGGAACAGGGATAAAAGGAGTGTGGAGTGTCAGTTCAGGGTGCAGGTGATTGGGACTAGGAAGACTGACAGATCGGCACTGAATAGATGACACGAAGAACATATTTGTGTGCTGTAGTACTCTACAACTTTATGCCATTCTCTCTAATTAGGGACATCCTGGTCAATCCCTCTGCATCTTTTCCAACTTCCCCATATTCTTCCTCTATTGAGGAGGCCAAGACTGATCACAATACTTCAATGCACACATAGTCCAGACTATTCTCGAACTGCAAGATTCCCACGTGGCTCATAAAGCCAATCCCGTTATTAATGAAGGCAGGCGCACATTACACCTTCTCAACAACCCTATGAACTTTCCGATAAATTAGGTGGATCTGCGGACCTGAAGCACAGCCTCCCCATGCCCGTCCACACTGCTGAGAACCCTGATATTAACCTTGCACTCTCCCTTCACTTTTGAACTACCAATCCAAGCTGCTTCCGCATTGAACGGTACATTTTCATCATATACTTTCATAACCTTTCACTAACTTCTACACTACCAACAACACCACCACCCTTCGTGGCATTTGCAAATTTCTCAACACAGGATTTGAATTGCACAATTAAATCATTTATGAAACTCTTAAAGAGTACGGATCGCTGAGGAGATTACCAATGAAACAATAGTCACGGAATATGCTCCATCTGTCACCACACTCTGCCTTCTTTCGCTAATCTAATCCTGAATGTCGAACAGCATACTAAAATCCATGGGCATAAATACACTTCATTTCATCAATTTGTTTTTCCTACTTTTGGCAGAATTCAGTCAGGTTCGTAAGACACGAACTCTCCATGACAAAACCTTTGTGACTATCACTAACCAGACGAAGCTTCTCGAAATGCTTTTAAGTCTTGTCTCGAACAATCTTCTCCTATTTTATGGCTAATGTTACCGTTAGTCAGGCTGGTCTGCAATTCCCAGTATTGCTCGTATTAACTTTCTTGAACCCAAGAGAAGTGACATTTTCCGCACTTCACTCCATAGCTCCTGCTCCTGTGTCCGGGGGATTAAAGGATTATCGCAAAGGCACTGAAATATCGTCCTTAGTTCCGGTAGCAACCGGGGGAAAATCCAATCCGGCTCTGAGGTTATGCTAAGCGAAATGTTATATTTTGCTTGTTTCAGAACATCCTCTTTATTACCATCAATATGTTGCAGCTTATTAGTCTGTTCGCTGCTGACATCACATCGCGCCGTCTGTGAATTCTGAGGCGAGAAATTCTTTAAAACACCCCACCGTTTGTAAAACAGCCAGCTCTTCCGACTCCAGGCACACGTTTCTCTGGGTTATCCTTTATCTCTTCCAGCCTCACTGCAGTAATCCTCTTCGTCTTCACATACGCATAGAACGCCTTGATGATCCTCCGCGCAAGCTTTTTTCATGGCCCTTTTTAGCTCTCCTTAGACCGTTCATAATCTAATCACTGAATTCCTTATAACTCCTGTGAGCACCCATTGATACACGCTTCGTATGTTTTTCCTTCCGTTTGACTCAATGCTCCACTTCTGTTTGTTAACTACGATCGGTTACCACCCCATCCTTAACCTGCCTCAACGTGGCAATGTCTACGTGTATCCATAAACAACTTCCACATTGCCATCAATATATTTGTTCTCAATTTACGCCCACATGTCCGGACTACTAACAATATAATTCGCGGACCACAATAAAAAACATTTCCATGCGGTCCGCTCTTACCCCTTTCCAAGTGTGTAGTGAAGATCTCAGAGTTGATAGATTGATATGTGAACACTTTAGTGATTCCAATGAAAATTACAGTGTCACAGTGGCATTGTATGGGCACAGATATAAATATTGGAAGGGTGAGTCGTAAAAGGAATAAAAATGAAATTACCTAAAACTGTCTAACAGGAGGGGCAATCACTTCCACACCTATTGGATAACTCATTATCGAACCTACTGGTCGAGAGTAATAATAACAACATAGAGTGCAGTGGTCTTAGTCTATCACTAAAAGTGCTCCTCTATTCGATCAATGCGGCATGCAGAAGGTGAAAAACAATCTCCAGAATTCACAGGAATTGCGGCAGTGTCTTTTATTGTATCACAGCCTCAGGAGTGTCCAGTTCGAATGGGTTCTAATCTGTTCATTGAACCTGTTGGCATCACCCGTATTGATGCCATTGCCGCAGTACACCACAACAAAGAAGATTTTACCGCCGACAACAGAGTGGTAGAACATGTGAAGGAGAGGCCTGCATACTCCATAGGACTCCAGTCTCTTCAGGAAGCAGAAGAGACTTTGACTATTAGTTTACAAAGCTTCTGTGTTTATCTTTCACTCAAGTCTGCATCCAGGTGCAACCCCAAGCCCTTGTAGGTTCTCATCATCAATAGCAATACGGAACAGTGCAGATTTAGTCCTCGTAAAGTCCATCAGTGCATCCTTTGTCTTACTAACGCTGAGCTGCTGATGATTTAGGTTGCAGCATTTGACAAAGTCCTCAATCAGTGCCTTGTTTTCATTCTACCGAGCACTCTTTATACAGCCAACTATTGCTGAGTCTTTAAAGAATTTCTGCAGCTGCAATTGTGGTCAATGTCTGGGAAATGCTCACTGGCCGAGAAAATTGTCACATGACCAGGCCCATTGCTCTGTACCATTTCCAGTCTGGTTTCTCCTCTTCTGGGCCTGCCTACGTATAGTGTCAGGTACCGTTCTTGGACACACCAAGCAAATCTTACACTTTCTAAGCCTTTGCTCTGAGAAGGAGCTAATTAATGTTCAGGAAATTATTATTGTTGCAACTTTCCATAACCTGACTCCCTATTTGTTCCATGAATTTCAGTTTCTCCTGAGGGATGGGTTTAATGCTGCAAAAAGAGCGACTGCTCCCTGCCTCTTGCTAACTTCCACCCATGATGCCCACCGTTTTACAGCTTCGATACTATCCCCGGTGAGCAATGTCCTTCACCCACATATATTATCTCACTCATTTTCCGTTTTGAAACTTCTATTCCCAAACATTCAGCAGCCGTGTCTACTTTTGTGGCAGAACCAGGTTAACATAATGGCCACAATATCGAAGCTCCAATTGGTTTGCCGTACACTAAGTTCATCGCCTTTGTTTCTGACAGTTGTTGCATAAGTCACATTCATTTCAAACCACCTACCCGATTTTATTTACGCCATATCAACTGCCCGTCTTTTTTTCATAGTCTCGCTATACTTTGCACCCACAGTTCCTTCACGACAGCTGCACAAAGATCTGACCTGCCACCCTGCTCACGAGCCGCCTGCATATATTTTATGCTCTGATGAATACGTCGTTGTGGAGACTTCAGAACTTTCCCACTGAAAGACCCTTCCCCCTCTTTAAAATAGAATGTCAAGCAAAAGGTCGAGTTTATTCTCATATGCAGAAATACATGTATGCAGTGGTGGAATGAAACACATACTTGCTGAAGATTTACACGTATGTACGAAGTCTTCAGAAAAAAAACATATATACAAGAAATAAAGCATGCAGTGAATGTCTTAACCGACTATTTTATCATATTCTCAATTACATATATGCACAACTGGAAACGCACATAACAACAAATCTGTAGCACTCACAAGAAAAAACAATATATCGAGTCCCACCTGGATGATGTCAAATAACAGATATACAGGAATATTGTTCTGCTGAATGTGCCCATAATATGTTATCGTAAGGACTAGGGAAACCGCTATTTCAAAGATTATTAAAACTTAATGAACTCCAGTGGAAATAAATCTGCAATAATAATATTAAATAGACAAATAATCGTGTTTCTGATTCCATAACTCATTGGTCTACATTTCTTTGTATAATACATGGATTCTGGTTGACATTCATTCTTTTGTGTTGCCCTTCCATCAGCCACAACGAACAGGGTCTTCGTGATGTATGAGTCAATGGTGCTGGTCCGAACAATCAAATTGTCGTCGCTTATGTGTCGAATCAACTTGCTCTATTGAAGCAAATCAGTCATACAGTGAGATATAAACACAGCAGTGTACGAAGCCGACATTGAAAATAAACACTTTCGAAGAATAACGTTAAATCGGCGAATCTCGTTTGCGTTTTATTGACAAACTAAAACAATTGAATGTAAAGATATATTTTAATTCATTCCTCAGCTTCTCCCTGAACTTCTGCTGTGTTAGTCCGTAGATATAAGTGTTGGTGCATGTGCAGAGAAACTCCAGCATAAAGCCAACCTGCTGTAGGATATATCTTGGGTTGGTGTGGAATCTGCTTGTGCAGGTATAATTTTCCACTTGCCAGGTCATAGAATATACAACTCTGGGTGTCCACAGTAAAATGAAATTGGTTGATATAGCGAACAATAAAACAATCGACTTTCTCCTGCTTTCCACCTCTGCATCCTTCTGATTGTCGCTAATATTCCGCAGTACCCGGCGGACTTTATTTGCCGCAATAATATGCCTGGCAGTTAATGTGTTGAACAGAAGCATTAAGCAGATTGGAGCCACTGCAGTCAGAATACCGTCACATAACTGGTATGCTCTCCAGAAGGGTGACGTTAAGAATGCTGTTGTGACGAGACAGCGTTTAGAATGCACAGCAAAGTAAAATGGCAGAGCTTTTGCGTAACACGCCGCACACACAGTTACCACCATCATAATCGCTGTTTTCTCGGAGCAGTATCTTTTTCGCAGCTTCTGACAGCAGATGGCGATGCAGCGATCGAAAGTAAAGGCGACCGTAAACCGACCGTAAACTTCAGAAAAGAACGATGTTGACGAAATACGGCCGCTGTCTGGGGAGCGTAACGGCATGGGCTGGAGCTAACGCTAGGCGTGATATGAGGCGAGCCACAGTGGTGCCCTGCTGACTATGCCAAAAGACAGGGGAAGGAATGACTCTCTCTCTCTCTCTCTCTCTCTCTCTCTCTCTCTCTCTCTCTCTCTCTCTCTCTCTTCTCTCTCTCTCTCTCTCTCTGTCTCTGTCTCTCTCTCCTTCTCTCTCTCTCTGTGTTAGTAATAGGAGAGAGAGAGATGCCCTGAAGCGAAAAAATGGGAAAATTGAAATGCTGACGTGTCGAGGGATGGGAGCGGATCGTGTGTGAAAATGGACTGGAAAAGACGCAATTGAAATAAAAGTAGACAACGCCAGAAGTCGCCCACAGCTGATGAATCCCCCGCAGAAAGCGAAGCTGTATAAATATCTAGTCAGGACTGCCAATGAGCAGAAAATCTAATTTAGTTTAAGGCTGCTGGGAGAGAGGGAGTGCGTTCTCTGGACTTAGGACAAATGTATTAAACGATAAAACTAAGTATCTACTGCAGACAGCTGTTTTACATTTCCGCTTTCAATGAATTTGAGACAGTTTAAATCCTGAGCTTTTTTAACTTATTGCTGTCGTATTAAAGTTTTAGCAATAAAATTATGTCAGCAATGCACTCTCTTCAATCGGAATTTGCAAAGTGCCGCCAGTGCACATGAGTTTTTTGTGAGGCAATGAGATCCTACAGCATTCCTGCGGGCTGTTCATTGATATAACGGTAACGCATGGCAGAATAATCACGAGACTTTGAAACAGAGTATGAAATTAGATTTCCTTCAGTTCGCAATCTCCGGGCTCTACCGTCTGGTAGCGGTTAGTCCGATTCTATTACAGCTCTGGGTATTAGAGTTTGGAGTTCAGTCCCTACGCTCTTTGACTGGAGTTTGTACGTCCTACTGGTGGATTGCGTGGATTTCCCCAGAGTGCCCCAGTTTCCAAATATGTCTAAGAACTACCGGTTAGCAAGTTAATCGGACATTGTTCCGTGATAAGTTAAGAAATAGTTCGGTGTTTGCTGGCGGTACCGCTGGAATGGGCAAAAAGAGCCTATTCCGTGATTTATCTCCAAATAAAATTCGTTCTTGTTATTCTCTGCATTGCTGCATCCCCGAGCCTTCTGTGGTCACTGATCCATCCAAGCTACAGATCAGTCAACAGCAAAAGAAGAAATTACTCGTTGCGACAAATATCTTATTTTTGCAACTTTACAAAATGTGACTCGAACTGCTGCTATAGTGTTTATTTGGTTATGAGGAGTCCACATAATACTTCCAATAGAACAATTGCTCCCTTCTTTTTTCCGACTCCCGAACATGAGCTGCTGTCTTTATACACTAAGTTTTTAATACAGTTGAACTCCTAACTGCTCAAGTGGTGGCTTCAAGGGGGAATGTTCATTAACAAAGAACACATGGAGGAACTCAGGACTTCAGGCTGTATCTATGCAAAGGAATAAGTAGTGGAGGTTTTATCCGTGACTTGATGAAGTCAGTATCGTCTCAAAACGTTGACTCTTTAAAAACTCCGTTCAAAGTTTAAAACATATCTATTTTCAAAGAATGTATACATTATGCAGCTTTGAGGTTTGTATTCTTGCAGATAGCCACAAACCAAGAGAACACCATGGAACTTGTTTCTAAAAACGAACTCATACAAGATGACCATCAAACGTGCGAAGACAAAAACAAAACATGCAAGCAGCAAATACCGAGCAGGAAAACGAAACATCAAACCGCAGAATCTCCAAAAGTAACTCCACCATCTACGAGCCGTCGAGACGAAAGATGCTGGTCCTGGAGCTGTATGCTGCCACAACCACTGACTCACTCAGAATGACGGAAGGTTTAATAGCGGTGTGGAAAATTATGACGGGTACAGATAGTATAAATGCAATCAGGCCTTTTCAGTTGACGTTGCGTGAGACTAGCTTTAGAGTATTGAGTTATGGTGGAAAGATGATATGTTTAATAGAAAGATGAGTTGCAAGCTCTGTATAGAGAAGGTGGTAAGTGTGTAGAATGAGCTACTAGCGGACGTGCCAGGTTGGATTTCAAAACTGAAGAGAAATTTGATAGCGACATAGATGGAAGGAGTGTGGAATGTCAGTTCATGGTGCAGGTCCTTGGGTCTAGGGACGTTGACAGATCGGCAGAGATAGATGACCTGAAGGCCTTGCTTCTGTGCTGTAGTGCTACATAACTTTATGACATTCACTCAAATTTGGCATTATCCTGGTCAATACTCACAGCATCTTTTCAATTTTTCCACATTTTCCCATTTTGAGCAGACCAGAACTAATTGGTTTTGAAGAGTGTGCCTACAAAATGCATGTTACCGTAAGGACGAAGGCAGCAGCTATTTCAAAGACTATTAAAGCCTAAAGAACTCCAGTGGAAGGAAATCTCAAATAATAATATTAAACAGACAAGCAATCATGTTTCTGATTCCGTATATCATTAATCTACATCTATTTGCATAATATATATGGATTCTGGTTGACATTCATTCGTTTGTGTTGCTCTTCCATCAGCCACAATGAGCAGGAGTTTTATGACGTATGAGTAAACGGTCCAGGTTCGAAGAATCAAATCGTCGTTGCTTATTGTGCCGAATCAACTTGCTCTATTGAAGCAAATCAGTCATACAGTGAGATGTAAACACAGCAGTGTACGAAGCCGACATTGAAAATAAACAGTTTCTACGAATAACGTTAAATCGGCGAATCTCGTTTGCGTTTTATTGACGAAGTAAACCAATTTAATGCAAACACATATTTTAATCCATTCCTCAGCTTCTCCCTGAACTTCTGCTGTGTTAGTCCGTAGATAGACGTGTTGGTGCAAGTGCAGAGAAATTCCAGCATAAAACCTACCTGCTGTAGGATATACCTTGGGTTGGTGTGGTATCTGTCCGTGTAGGTATAATTTTCTATTTGCCAGTTCATAGAGTATACAACACTGGGTGTCCACAGTAAAATGAAATTGCTTGATATAGCGAACAATAAAACTATCGACTTTCTCCGGCTTTCCACTTCTGCATCCTTCTGATTCTCACTAATATTCCGCAGTGCCCGACGGACTTTATTGGCCGCGATAATATCCCTGGCAGTTAATGTGTTAAACAAAATTATTAAGCAGATTGGAACCACTGCAGACAGAATACCGTCACATAACTGGTATGCTCTCCAGAAGGGTGACGTTAAGAATGCCATTGTGGTGACACAGCGTTTTGAATGCACAGCAAAGTAAAATGGCAGAGCCTTTGCGTAACACGCTATACACAGAGTTACCACCATCATAATCGCTGTTTTCTCGGTGCAGTATGGTTTTCGCAGCTTCTGACAGCAGATGGCGATGTAGCGATCAAAAGTAAATGCGACCGTAAACCAAACGGAACAGTTAGAGTTTGCGACACGCAGAACAATTATTACAGAACACACCGGAGTTCTGAACAGGAAATTAGCAAAGACATAGATAAAATTAACTTGTTCGAAAATAACAGCCACGCTGACGACCATCAAATCTGCTACTGCCATGGCCACCAAGTAGCGGGTGATGCATTTGGAAAGGCCGCATTTTCCCCAGGATAGGATCACAATCGCCGTTAGTTAACTGAAAAAAAAATAATGCATGTTAATATATCTCCTAGTCCCCACTTTGGTGACTGTGAATTGAGTTACTTAGTAAGACTATAATATACAGGAGAAGGTAAGACTCATAGTGCACCGGCATCTTTCAGCAGATTTATGCTGTGAAGTAAAATGACCCAGAAGAAACCTGGGTGCAGTGTTGTGTTTTAAATAACAGCCGAAAACCTTCCGGTTTGTTCTGTCAAATGTGGTACCTGTTGCACCCAGCTAGAGGCAGATCGAACGCATTTCCATTATTTAAAGGTATTGGTTACTTACAAGGAACAGACCATACACTGGGCGACTTATTTGCAATTCATATTATTAAACTTTATGGCGTGCTTTAAATTAACTACCGAAGATGGAATAAATATATTTTAAATGGTCTCTGTCGACTCAGTGGAACATATTGCATCTGCCAGCGGAGCTATTTCTCGTTTTCAGAGGTAAGACTTTGATCTCACTAGATGCTAAACGGCTGTCAACGCTGCCCGGGACGGGATATCATATAATTCCCGTTGACAAGAGCCTTTATTCTTCAGCTGTTCGCCCTTGCGGTACGGAGATACTAGCAAACTCTAGAAGCCTGGGGCTCGTGTCACTGCTTACGGGACAATAGTATGCTTGTTTGAAGAAACACAGAGAAATGTGCCTTAAATTTTCTTTTTTTTAAAAAAGAAACGAAAGCAAATCAACTCAGTAAGGAAACAGATTTGTTTATAGATTTCCAGCAAGCGCTCATCAGAGTAACACAGAAGCAAACTTCGAAATAAATATACTTCAGAGTGACGATAACATTGATATGTTAATGTGAGGAATTCGAAAACGTGATGAAAAGACATCACAATTTGGATTTTCTTTAATTCTATGGAAAACTTGCATGTGGCGAATTCTGCAAGACAGTACATGCCTTCATCCCGGACACTTCAATGGCAAGTGCTTGCATTGTGAGTGTATAATCATATCAGCATTTGAAAAGGCAACCCACTGAAAACTCCATTCACATGGCGAGGGAGTAACCGATTAAATCAAACACTGCCTTCTTGTCCGCTCACTCAGCTGTCCTTGCCGATATATTGAATACAATCATGATGGGACTGCCCAGGTGTAGCTGGGTGTACGGAATTGTATTGAAAACTGTACTCAATTTCCCACGCATTTTCACACCAGTTCGGTATCATTAATTATATTGTAGAACATAATATTTGCATTTTCTTCTCATACAGTTCCCATGTTCTGGAATAATATAATAGAGTAAACATCTCGGGGGTCAGATAAAGCGAATGTCGAAAGCCGTCAGTGGAGTCCTTAGGCTCAACCACAACAATACCAGTCAGTTTCAGCACCTTACCAGGAATGCCGACAGCGGCGAGTACAGGATAGTAAATTCTGACGATGTCGTAAATTGCTGGATATCCCATTCTGTATCTGAATCACCGATGAGCTGTATAATCTGCGCACACACCTCCTTCAAGTAATTCTTGGACACAACGAGTATCGTCAATTTATAGGAGTACCCCTTAAATCATTATATCTACAGACCACTGAACAAACACTTAGTCTCAACTATTTTTATCATTATGAAATTGTGCAATAGATTTAACACTTCAGGTGCTTGTACTTGAATGTTTTTTTTTGGGAAAAGCTTCCATGGAGAACGCTGCATGTTGGATTCTGCATCACCAGGTTCGCACCGACTGACCAGGGTAGTTTTCCCCATTGATCCCTTAATAATTTTAATAACAAGTTACAACGCATTAAATACCTTTTCACTTACACAACTAGGAATTGTATTAAGAAAGTTTAATGTCGTATGTGATTAAAAACTCCCTGCAAGCGGTTAACTTATGTGGCGTTTTATCTCTTCAGTAGGATTCGTTCTGAAAGCGATAGTCAAAAGCTGATCTGTTTTGCTTATATCCGCATGCTCGTAAAATGAAAAACTGCAGTTAACCTGATAACGACCTGATATGCCCCTCACAGATAACAGTGTGAATGGAAGTTGTGATAGACCCTGGTTCTGTACAATGCACAATGAGTCCGCAAACACCATGTATGCACTGTGTGCTTGTCGGAATTCCCCCACTCGAAATTGTGATTGGAATAAACCAGTAATACCAATTTTGTGTATAATGTTTAGCGAGAAACTGTCGTCTCCTTGTTATCCAGAACGTTGTTTCATGTTCTTACATTGATTACAGAAATAATTTGATTCTCTCTCACACTTACGTTTAAGAACAGTTCTTAAAATATCTAAACTATACCAATTTTGTGAAATTCCTACAATACCTGATGAAGCATTGGTGTACTATTGTCAAATATAGATTAAAACTAAAAAGAAGAATACCGTTGTTATCAAAGTTAACCGGGACAGCTTCCATTAGAATAGGTCCGAAATCTCCTTAAAATTGAGAAATGAGTGTGCTTGCTCTTAACTCTAGTTTTACCAACTTTAGTTGAGCTAAGATAAATTTGCTGTTTGAAATACAAAGATGTCTACCGGTTCGGTTTGCGCCGTCATTGTCCTGGGCTCGCCAGAGCTCGCCCAGAGCAAGCGCTGGTACAGATACCTGTATCAGATAGTGTAAGCATAACGCAAGTGTTGCACTGCTGAACACTTGTACTCAAGCAGTTTACACAAGTAGGACTCGCGTGATTTGGACTTGAGAAGCAAACACATTCATATTGCTTGTATATCATTGAGTAGTGCAGTTTGAGTCTGACCCGAGAGCATATAGGGGCAAACTTCATATAGGTTGTGACACAACATCCGGTCATGCCAGTAGAACCACAGAACAATTACAGAATCCCAAAAGATATATTAAACAAAGTAATTCATGAACTTGCAGAAGAGCAAGAAAGAAACCAACCTAAAGACCACAATCATACTATGCAAGACAATAACGAATGTTTCACCAACTGATGTGTTGATGAAATTAAAATTATGAAAATGGGCAGCTCCAGAACCTGATAGTAAATCCTCAGAATGAGTAGGAAGACGCTAAGCTTACAGACAAAATTCTCCTAATCTTGACCACAACACGAAAAGGATCTGTTGGCAGGGACCAATCAAATTGACCCTATATGCTAAAATAGAAAACGTCATCAAAATTTTCAAAATTGTTTCATATTCTCAACAATATTATACTGCCACACTACTGAGGAAAACGAAATATTTGAAGAACTAAATATAAAAACAGGCTGCGCAGCATCATCAACAGTGTCGTGCAATGACTCTAAAATGGGGGCATCATCAATGGAAACCAACATCTGACGAATGAAACGAGTACATCGAAATAGCAGAAGACACGAGGAAATAAAGTTGAAGCCTGAAGAGCAGAAGGAGCTCGCCTATTGGAGAATAAAATGAGCATTACAAAAACATGGTAGAATCTATAGATACGATAAAACTTGGTGTATACTAGGGGTGATTGACAAGTTCGTGGCCTAAGGTAGAAGGAGATGAGTTATTAACTTCAAACTTTCTGCATAATCACTCAAGGAGTTGACCTGCATGTGCATGTGACGAGAGCTGTATAACTCATCTCCTTCTACCTTATCAGTCACCCATCTGTGGTCACTTTCTGGAGGTCCACTATCCGTATGCTCCGCGGCCGCTGCACCAAGTGTGTAAATGTAGGAGGGGACTATGTTGAATAATAAATGTGCTACGTTTTCTAAAATTAACTCCTTCTACCTTAGGCCACGAACATATCAATTACCCGTCGTACAAAGCCAGAGGAAGTAGACACATCAAATGCGTCAGTCAGAATTATGAAAACATAATTATCAGTTGAGAAACGATGTACATCGTTTATAAAGGACACTGACATCTAATGGAACGCACACAAGTGGTACCAACCCAAACACAGAATTATGACAAACATGGAAATTATGAACTATAGGTCTAATATCTGTTAAACACAGTGAAGTACAATCGAAAAACAAGCGTAATTCGGGAGGAAAATGAAAGCACCGCAAAAACGACGACATTCGAACACCCAAGTATGCAAAGAATATGATAAAAGCGAGTATAAAACTATTAGCATCTGGAAAGGTACCGTCAGTAATAATGTTGATACGTCTTGATATAAAAAAGTTACTTGCTACATCTTTACGCATTAATGCATTTCAATGTTTTTCATAAACATCGTGAAAAAGTGCCGAAATCAGGAAATAATATCTACTAACTAAAGTAAAAATGACAAATAACCCATCAAAATATGTCATATTGCATTTTTCCGAGCTAGTTATACCATCGATACTCTATGCATCTCGCAGCTAATCCACACTAATTTAGATTAGCGCAATATACTTTCAGAGGAGCAAAAAGTATGGTGTGATTGTGCGGAAGGATGTCAAAAACAACCGATAAACTCTGCCATTCTCAATCAAGCCCAAATGAAAAGCAACTATATTTCACGTTTCCACAAGTACGACCAAAATTTTGTTAATTCTGTCCCACACTTATGGCTTACTGATGTTCTTAATACCGATATAAACTATAGCCAGTTCTTGTGAAAGTCATACAACAACATTTGAATTATTGGCGTCTGATAATCACGCTACCATCAACCACAAAATTAATACCACTGTTTTCTAAACAAACCGAGACATTTTGCAGGGCTACTCTCTGAGCCCACTATAATTTTGGCTAGCTTTAAATCAGTCCTCTCATATACTAAATCGGGCGAGAATAAGATATCAAATACGAAACAACAAATACCAAACTATTCGATGATTTGATCTTATATTCATCGTCATCCGTCAAACTAATGCAGTTGATCGACACGGTAAAGTAGTCTTTAAAGATATAATAATGAACTTTGGAGCAGATAGGTGCCGAAACTTAAACATAACTAAAATCACAGTAGAGATAGTAGAACAGAAAACAGATCTATCGACTTCTGAAAGATCATCGCTAATCCGTCCGCAATCTCCACAGCTACTTCCTTCAGAACACGAGGGTGCATTCCATCCGGTCCGGGAGATTTATCTACCGTTAGACTATTCAGCTTCCTGAGTACTTTCTTTGTCGTAATTCTGACTCCACACACTTCTGTTCCCTGCCACCCTTCAGTGTCCGGTATACTGCTGATGTCTTCCTCAGTGAAGACTGATGCAAAATACTCGTTCAGTTCCTCCACCATCTCCTTATCTCCCTTTACAATTTCTCCAGCATAATTTTCTATCGGTCCTATATCTACTCTCACCTGCCTTTTAGTCTTTATATACTTGAAGAAGCTTTTTGTATCCTCTTTGATATAATTTGCTAGCTTCCTTTCATAGTTAATCTTTTCCCTCTTAATGACCTTCTTAGTTTCCTTTTATAAGCTTTTAAAAACTTCCCAATCCTCTGTCTTTCTACTAATTTTTGCTTCCTTGCATGCCCTCTCCTTTGTTTTAACTTTGGCTTTGACCTCTCTTGTCAGCCACTGCTGCATCCTTTTTCCATTCGAACATTTCTTCTTTTTTTGGCATATACCTGTCTTGCACCTTCCTCACTTCTCGCATAAACTCCAGCCACTGCTGCTCTGCCGTCCTTCCCGCCAGTATCCCTTTCCTGTCAACTTTGGTCAGTTCCTCTCTGATGCCACTGTAATTGACTCCTCTGAAATACCGGCACGTCAGATTTCGGCTTCTCTTTTTCAAATTTCACAGTGAACTCAATAATGTTATGATCTCTGCCTCCTAAGGGTTACTTCACCTCAATCTCTCTAATCACCTCCGGTTCATTACACAATACCCAATCCAGTACAGCCGATCCCCTAATTGAAGGGTACATACAAACATCATCTGTGTTAACAACAGAATATGAAACCACAGGTTGAACTGCAGAGTATGAAGTTAGATTTCCTTCAGTTCGCAATCTTGGGGCTCTACCGTCTGGTAGGGGTTAGAACGACTCTATTACAGCTCTGGGTATTAGAGTTTGGAGTTCAATCCAGACGCCCTTTGTCTGGAGTTTGTACGTCGTACTCGTAGATTGCGTGGATTTCCCCAGAGTGCCCCAGTATCCAAGCACGACGAAGACCTACCAGTTAGCAAGTTAATTGGTCATTGTCCCGTGATAAATTTAGAAATAAGTCGGTGTTTGCTGGCGGTACGGCTGGAAGGGCCAAAAGAGCCCATTCTGTGCTTTGAAATACAATTCATTGTTGTTATTTTCTTCATTGCTGCATTCTCGGAGTCTTCTGAGGTCACCGATCTATCCAACCTACAGACCGTTCAACAGCAAAAGCAGAAATCACTCGTCACAACAAAACTTCTTATTTTTGCAAGTTTACAAAATCTGACTGGATCTGCTGCCAGGTGTTTATTTTGCTATGAGGAGTCAATGAAATACCTCCACTAGAGCAATTGCTCCCTTCTTTTTATCTGACTTCCACCCATGAGCTCCTGCCTTTATACAAGAAGTTGAAAACGGTTGAACTCCTAACTACTCAAGTGCTGGCCGCAAGGGGGAATGTTCATAACACACAACATGCTGGAGGAACTCAGCACATCAAGCAGCATCTATGGAAAGAAATATGAAGTCAAGGATTTGGTCCGTGACATGACGACGACAGTATCGTCTCAAAACGTCGACTCTTTAAAAACTCCGTTCAAAGTTTAAAGCATATTTATTTTCAAAGAATGCTTACAGTATGCAGCCTTGAGGCTTGTATTCTTACAGATAGCCACAAACCAACAGAACACCATGGAACATGTTTATAAAAACAAACCCACACAACAAGACCATCAAACGTGCGAAGACAGAAACAAAACATTCCAGCAACAAATACCGAGCAGGAAAACGAAACATCAAACCGCAGAATCTTAAAACGTAACTCCACCATCTACGAGCCGTCGGGACGAAATAAGCCCGTTCTGGAGTTGTGTGTTGCCACAGGCACCGACTCACTCTGAATGACTGGAGTTTTAATAGCGGTGTAGAAAATTATGAGTGGTACAGATAGTATAAATGCAAGCAAGATAAGCACAAAATAATCTGCAGATGCTGTGATCAAAGTAACACTTTCAGTACGCTGGATGAACTCAGCAGGTCGGGCAGCATCAGTCAGAAACGATAAATGCAAGCAGGTCTTTTCAGTTGACATTGCTTTAGGCTGGCTCTAGAGCAATGAGTTAAGGGGGAAAGGTGAAATGTTTAATAGAAAGATGAGTTGTAAGCTCCGCACAGAGAAGGTGGTAAATGTGTGGAATGAGCTAGCAGCGGAGTGCCAGGTTGGATTTCAAAACTGAAGAGAAATTTGATAGGCACATGGAAGGAAGGAGTGTAATGGTGCAGGTCCTTGGGTCGAGGGGCACTGACAGATCGGCCGAGATAGATCTCCTGATGGCTCTGTCTCTGTGCTGTAGTGTTCCATAACTTTATGACTTTCACTCAAATTAAGCATTATCCAGGTGAATACTCACAGCATCTTTTCTATTTTTTCCATATTTTTCCATTTTCGGGAGACCAGAACTAATTGCTTTTGATGAGTGTGCCTGGAAAATGTTTGTTACCGCATGGACGAAGGCAACAGCTATTTTTTTTAATCTTTTTATTTTTATTTGGATAAGGAATTCACAAGCATCATGAACTTTTTTCACATGTGTAACCTTTTCCATCCTCTTAATATATGTATAAAACTATAATTATTTATACATTCCTAAGTACACATTAAGATGATATAAAAATAAATTAGACACTTAAATAGATAATTCTGTGCAGTTGAAATTCTACTCTATTAGACTAAATAATGATATTAGTTGTTAAGAAAAATAGTCATAATAATGGATTAATAATAATTTCCATATATCTCTTCTGGACCATTTCTTTCTGGTCCAAAATGTTGTATATAAGCCTATGTAACTACCATTGTACGTGTTTATATCCTAACTTGTTCATGTTTGCTCCTACCCCCAAACATAATTATCCAATCCTTATGTACCCATTTGCTTAATTTTATCATTTTTTATCCGTTTCCCAAATATTTTCCTTTACTTGTGTTAGTTCTCCATTTTCCAAAAAAAAAACAGTAACCGAAGCAGAATATTCATTTTTATGGTATTTCTGCTTGAATTTAAACTTAAAAAGGGGATAAGATTCCATCTATGCATATCTGCTCTTATCTCTGAAATTAATGGTCCCTTATTTACCTGTGACAGCGTTGAAAGATCCTTTGGCAGGGTTATTCCTAAATATTTTTAATGATTTAGCTTCGCACTATGTATCCTGCAGTTTTTTGGATGGTGTATAATTTAGGGACATAAACTGCGTTTTCTTTACATTTTTTTTATAACCTGATATTTTCCCATAGTCATCCAACAGTGTAAACGATCCTATAAATGATTTTTCTGGTTCACTCAGATAGACTAAAACATCATCTGCGAGTAACGCTACTTTCTGTTCAATCCCTGCCACCTTGATACCCTTTACAATTTCCCTCTGTCTTATTAGTTGAGCAAGCGATTCAATGTATAGCACAAAAGGAGAGGAGAAATTGGGCATCCCTGTCTAGTGCCTCTCTCTAAAATAAAGGAGTCAGAGAGTTCCCCATTTATCTTAATTCGAGCTGTAGGGCTGTCATATAACGTCTGGATTACTTTAATAAACTTTTCTTGAAAGCCGAATCTTCCTAACGCTCTGTATAGGAATGCCCAACTAACTGAATCAAAAGCTTTCTCGGCGTCTAATCCCACTACCATTGTCTCTGTCCCGTTCTTAATAACCTGTTCTAGTATGTGTAGAGTTCTCATTATGTTGTCCTGTGTTTGTCTTTGTTGAATAAATCCAGTCTGGTCTAAATAGATTAGGCCAGGTAAAAGCTTTTCCAATCTGCGCGCTAATATAGATGTAAATAATTTGTAATCTAAATTAAGAACGCTAACTGGCCGATAATTACCACATTCTAGTTTATCTTTACACTCTTTAGGAATAACTGAAATAATCACTTCTCTCCAGGAAGATGGAGCACCTCCTCTCTGCAAGATCCAATTAAAGGTGTTAAGTAGTAATGGGGCTAACTGTGACTTCAGTGATTTGTACCACTCTGAGGTAAACCTATCAGAACCTGGAGACTTTCCTGCCATTAATCCAGAGATGGCCACATTCAGTTCTTTGACAGTTACTGGTTCTAATAGGCATTCACTTTGTAAATTTGTAAGCTTGGGTAGATCTAAAGAATGCAATAAAGTGACAATGTAGGGCTCATTGGAGGCCCGGGGTTGGGAGTACAGCTCTCGATAATATGTTTCAAAACTCTCTTGAATTTTCTCTGTTGTACTCTCCGCAAGCTTTGTCTTTGGATTCTTTATTTTATGAATTGTTTTGTCTGCTTGTTGTTTTTGTAATTTATATGCTAACAATCTAGCTGATTTACCTCCTACTTCATAATTCTTTTGTCTCAGGTAAAGAAAATTTCTTTGAGTTTCCAATGTATAAATATCATCAACTTCACTTTGCAATTTCTTAATTTCCTGTTTTAAATTAGAATTACTTTTGTTGCTATCTACAACTTGAAGTTGTTTTAATTTTCCTTGAAGGTCTGCTAATTTTTGTGCATTGATATTTTTCATGTGAGTAGTAATGGAAATAATTTTTCCTCTCAGTACAGCTTTCAATGTATCCCATAAGATCACTGGTGATGTTTCTCCCGTGTCATTAAGGTCTAGGTGTTCTTTGCTTTCTCCCCTTAATCTCTCCATTACTTTCATGTTATTGAGTATATGTGAGTTTAGCCTCAATAGTGTTTTCCTCATTTTCCTTTCCAGGGTTAGAGACATAGAGACTGGGCTATGATCTGACAGATCAATTGTTGCAATATTACAGTTTTGTATCCTGAGTCTATCTGTATTAAAGATAAATACATAGTCTATCCTTGAATAGGCTGAATGAGGGAAAGAGTAATGTGTATAATCTTTACTAGTGGAGTGAAATTCCCTCCACACATCTATAATTCCCAACTCCTCCATCAATAAATTCATTTTCCGAGTCAGAGGGTTATTCTGAGTAACTTTTCTTGAAGAATCTAATGCAGGATTTAACCTAATATTAAAATCCCCTCCACGGATTACTACCCCTTGAGAACTGACCATTAGGTCAAAAATGTGTCTATAAAATGACGATTCACAACCTGTTGGAGCATAAACATTCAGCAATGTTATTTCCGTACCTTCTATTCTTCCTGTAATTTTTACAAATCGTCCATCTTTCTCTTTAGTCTCTGAAATATGTTCATAAGTAAGAGTACTTGATATTAAAGTAGCTACCCCTCTTTTGCTGCTCAATTTATATGATGACTAAATGCATGCTTAAAGTCCATTCTTTTTAATATTTCATGTTCGGATTGGCTCATATGTGTTTCCTGGAGGAAAGCTATTTGTGCCCTCTCTTTTTTCAATTTAGACATAATGTTATTTCTTTTAATTGGATTCAAAATCCCATTAACATTATAGGAAATTATTTTACCAGTTCAATTTACATTTTTCTCTAGTAGAAAAAAACACTGTCCTTTTCTAACCAAACAGTAAGCAATCCCTTCTCAACAGTAAACCAAAACATATAACCACACCCTAGACATTTTTGAACGTATAACATCTGAAAAATTTCCCCGACTTTCAACAGTGAGGCCTGAACCCCCTCAGTTCAGAGGGATAACCTCTATCTTGACCCTGTGTCAAAGGGCCCTCCGCAGTGTGAATAATCATAGAGAAATCTCTCCTATTTATGTCTCGACCATATTGCTATCTTTCAAGTTATTCTGTCTAGTTTATTTTCAGTTAGCAGCTTTCATTTTACCTTTAAGTCCGATTTACTCTTTTCAGTCATTTCTCTTCATTAACCTGTACTCTCTGTACATTCGCGTCTGAATATTTGCAGCTTTTCCTTGTAGTTTGACACTCAGGTTTGTGTGGACCGTCCTCGCCGCACTGGCTGCCACGACTTCTGCCGAATCCTCTCCAGTAGCGATTCCGGTTGGGTGATAACTTTAATAGGTAGTCCCCGGTCCGCCAGGACCGACGTTGCCTCCTCCGCCGTAGCGTAAATTTTTGTCCCTTCGTCGGAAGAGACTCTCAGCCGAGCTGGATACAGGGTCTGGAATCTGATGTTGTTTTCCTTCAGGATCCTCCGTGTTTCCACATATTCCTTCCGTCTGGCAAGGACACCCGGTGCGTAATCGTGGTCGAAACTTATTTTACAGTTACTCCACATGAAACCTTTCTTTTGCCATGCCCGTTTAAGCACCTCTTCCTTCGTTCTGTAACTGAGAAATCTGACTCAAATCGATCTGGACTGGGCGCCTGCCGGAGGCTGTGGTGCCAACGTGCGGTGAGCCCTTTCGATCTGTAGGTCTTTTGCGTCCGGTATATCAAAGTTCTCTCTAAGCAGCTTCTCCACGAAGGGAATCATCAATCCGGGTTTACCTTCAGTTCCTTCAGGAACTCCGTAGATCCTCACATTTTCCCTTCCTGAGCGGTCTTCTTGGTGTATTAGCTTCAAATGGAGCTGCTCTTGTAGCTTTAGCATTTCTGCTATCACTTCCTCTGCATTTTGTAGTTTCTCCACAATTCTTACAATCTTCGCTTCGTCTTCAACTATCCTCAAATTAGGTTTTACTATGTCTCCTTTAATATCTTCTAGTTGTTTGTTGTCATCTGGTCGGAACTCGCGAATGTCTCTGAGAATCAAAGGCAGATTCACAGAGTCTTCCTCATTATCTCCGTCCTGGCTTGCCGTGGGAGAGCTAGGCCCGTCGCCTTGCTGCGTCTCTTTGTGTTTATCAACCTTCTGAGAGGAATTTTTAATCTTGTTCTTAGACATCATCCTTGCCCCTTTTATTAATATAGTTATACAATATTAAGTATTTGTCTAATTTCGATTTTGGGGCAGTTTACCTTCTTTTTTGTCGAGAGACATTTTCCTTACGCCGCCATTCCCTTGATGACCCGGAAGTCCCCTCCGGCAACAGCTATTTCAAAGACTATTAAAGCCTTATGAACTCCAGAGGAAGGAAATCTGAAATAATAATAATAAATAGACAAACAATCGTGTTTCAGTTTCTGTAACTCATTAGTCAACATTTATTTGTATAATATATGAATTCTGGTTGACGTTCATTCTTTTGTATTGCGTTTCCATCAACCACAATGAGCAGGGGTTTCGTGATGTGTGTGTCAATTCTCCAGGTCCGAACAATCAAATCGTCGTTGCTTATTCTGCCGAATCAGCTTGCTCTATTGACGCTAATGAGTCATACAGTGAGATATAAACACAGCAGTGCACGACGCCGAAATTGAAAATAAACACTTTCGAAAAATAACGCTAACTCGGCGAATCTCGTTTGCTTTTTATTGACAATGTAAACCAATTTAAAGTAAGCACGTATTTTAATCCATTCCTCAGCTTCTCCCCGAACTTCTTCTGTGCTAGTCCGTAGATGTACGTGTTGGTGCAAGTGCAGAGAAACTCCAGCATAAAGCCAAGCTGCTGTTGGATATATCTTGGGTTGGTGTGGTATCTGTCTCTGTAGGTATAATTTTCCACTTGCCAGGTCATAGAATATACAACTCTGGGTGTCCACAGTAAAATGAAATTGGTTGATATAGCGAACAATAAAACGATCGACTTTCTCCGGCTTTCCACCTCTGCATCCTTCTGATTGTCGCTAATATTCCGCGGTACCCGGCGGACTTTATTTGCCGCTAGAATATGTCTGGCAGTTAATGTGTTGAACAGAAGCATTAAGCAGATTGGAGCTACTGCAGTCAGAATACCGTCACATAACTGGTATTCTCTCCAGAAGGGTGACGTTTAGAATGCTGTTGTGACGAGACAGCGTTTAGAATGCACAGCAAAGTAAAATGGCAGAGCTTTTGCGTAACACGCTATACATACAGATACCACCATCATAATCGCTGTTTTCTCGGTACAGTATCTTTTTCGCAGCTTCTGACAGCAGATGGCGATGTAGCGATCGAAAGTAAAGGCGACCGTAAACCAAACGGAACAGTCAGAGTTTGCGGCCCGCAGAACAATTATTACAGCACAACCTGGAGTTCTGAACAAGAAATTAGCAATGGCATAGATAAAATTAACTTGTTCGAAAATAACAGCCACGATGACGACCATCAAATCTGCTGCTGCCATGGCCACCAAGTAACGGGTGATGCATTTGGAAAGGCCACATTTTCCCCGGGATCGGATCACAATCGCCGTTAAATTAACTGAAAAAAATACAAAGCGTGTTAGCATATCTCCTAGTCCCCACGTTGGTGACTGCGAATTGAGTTCCTCAGTAAAAATAATAGACAGGAGCTGATAACACTGATAGTGCACAAGCAGCTTTCAGCAGATATCTCTGCTGATTTATGTTCTGAAGTGAAAAGACCACAAAGCAATTGGATGCCTTGTTGTGTTTTAAATAACAGCCGAAAACCTTCCGTGTGTTATGTTAAATATGGTACCTGTTGCACGCAGAGCAGGGCATATCGAGCTCATTCCCATTGTTTAAAGGTGTTGGTGACTTTTGAGGAACAGAACATACTGACTGACTTATTTGAAATTTACATTATTTAACTTCATGGCGTGCTTTAAATTGACAACGGAAAATCGAATAAATATATTTTAAGTTGTATATGTAAACTCAGTGGAACGTATTGCAGCTGCCAGCGGAGGTTGTTCGAGTTGGCAGAGGAAAGCTTCTGATCTCAAGAGATGCTAAACGGCTGTCAAGGCTGCCTGGGCCAGGATATCACATCATTCCCGTTTATAAGAGCCTTTATTCTTCCGCTTTTCCCCCTTGCGGTACGGAGATAGCAGCAAACCCTCCAAGCCTAGGGCTCGTGTCACTGCTTACGGGACAAAAGTATGCTTGTTTGAAGAAACACAGAGAAATTTGTTTTAAGGTTTCTTTTTTTAAAAAAAGAAACGAAAGCAAATCAACTTAGTAAGGCTACAAATTTGTTCATAGATTTCCAGCAAGCGCTTATCAGAATAACACAGAAGCAAACTTCGAAATAAATGTATTTCAGAGTGACGATAACATTGATAAGGTAATGTGGGGAATTCGAAAACGTGATGAAAAGTCATGACAATTTGGATTTTCATTACTTCTATAGAAAAGGTGGATTTGACGAATTCTCTTAGCTGTCCTGTCCGATATTTTGAATACAATCGCGTTGGGACTGCCCAGGGGTAGCTGGATATACAGAATTGAATTCAAAACTGTACTGAATTTCCAAAACAGATTTACACTAGTTAGGTATCAATAATTATATTGTAGAACGTAATATTTGCATTTTCATCTTACACAGTTCTCATTTTCTGAAATAATACAATAGACTAAACATCTCGGCAGTAGGATAAAGCGAATGTCGAAAGCCGTCAATAGAGTGCATTCGGCGGAAGCACAAAAATGCCAGTCAGTTCCAGCTCCTTACCAGGAATACCGACAGCTGCGAGTACAGGATAGTAAATTCTGACGATGTTGTAAATTGCTGGATATCCCATTCTGTATCTGAATCACCGATGAGCTCTATAATCTGCTCACACGCCTCTCAGTTCCTTTCCTCCGGGAATCCTTGTTCGCAACGAGTAGTGTCAATTTAAGCGAGTACCTCTTGAATCATTACATTTACAGACCACTGAACAAACACTTAGTCTGATCTATTTTTATCATTATGAAATTGTGCAATAGATTTAACTCTTCAGGTGATAGTACTTGAATGTTGTTTGGGGAGAGCTTCCACGGAGAACGCTGTACGCTGTATTCTGCATCACGAGGTTCGCACCGACTGACCAAGGTAGTTTTTCCCATTGATCCCTTAATAATTTTAATAACAAGTTTCAACGCATTAAATTCCCGGTCACTTACTGCACTTGAAATTGAATTAAGTAAGTTTATTGTCGCAGGTGATTAAAAACTCCCTGCAAGCAGGTAACTTATGTGGTGTTTTATCTTTTCAGTAGGATTTGCTCTGGAAACGATAGTCAAAAGCTGATATTATATAAAATGAAATGCTTAGTTTATCACTGCATGCTCGTAAGATCAAAAACTGCAGTTAACCTGACAACGACCTGAGAGGCCTCACACAGTCAACCGTGCGAAGGAAAGTTGTGACAGACCCTGGTTCTGTACAATGCACAATGACTCCGCAAACAGCATGTATGCGCTATGTGCTTTTCAGAATTCACGTGTTCGACGATGTGATTGGAATAAATCAGTAATACCAATTTTGTGCGTAATGTTTAGCGAGAAACTGTGGTCACCTTGTTACCTGGAACGTGGTTTCATGTTGTTACATTGATTGCAATAATAATTTGATTCTCTCTCACACTAATGGTTAAGAACAGTTTTTAAAATATCCAAACTGTACCAATTTTGTGAAATTCTTACAATGAATGATGAAACATTGGTGTACTATGGTCACACATCGATTAAAATCAAACAAAAAAAGAATACCGTTGTTATCAAGAGTAACCGAGACAGATTTCATCAGAATAGTCCGAAATCTCCTTGCAATTGAGAAATGAGTGTACTTGGCAATGCCCTTATCTCCAGTGTTACCAGCTTTAGCTGAGAAAAGGGAAACATAATATCATCAATAAAATAGAATTAGAAGCAAACACATTCATATTGCGTGTATATCATTGAGTAGTGCTGCGTGAGTCTGACATGAGAGCATATAGGGTCAAACTTCATATGGGTTGTGACACAACATCCGGTCATGCCAGTTGAACGACAGAAAAATTACAGAATCCCAAAAGACGTATTAAACAAAGTAATTCATGTAGTTGCACATAGCGAGAAAAAAAAAACAACCTAAAGACCACAATCATACTATGCAAGACAATATGGAAGGTTTCATCACCTGACGTGTTGATGAAAATAAAATTATGAAAAAGAGCAGCTCCAGAATCTGATAGTAAATCCTCAGAATGATTAGGAAGACGCTAAGCTTACAGACAAAATTATGCTAACATTGAGCACAACACGAACACCATCTTTTAGCAGGGACCATTCAAACTGACCTTACATACCAAAACAGGATACGTATCAAAATTAACAAAAAATGTTCATAATCTCAACAATGTTATACTGCAAGTTCTGCTTTCGGTAGACTGCGCTCCACTGTATGGGACCGTCGAGGAATCAGTCCAGCAACCAAACTGAAGGTCTACAGAGCCGTGGTACTCACTACCCTCTTGTATTCCTGTGAAACGTGGACTGTGTATCGAAGACATGCAAGACAGCTCAACCACTTCCACATGACTAGGCATCAGATGGCAAGATAAGGTACAGACACTATAGGTCTCTCTAGAGCAAGTTTGCTATCAGTCCACACACGGCTGATGAGAGCACAAACCCAGTGGGCAGGCCATGTCACCCACATGCCGGACGAGCGCATACCCAAGTAGCTCCTTTTTGGGGAAACTCTCTGCTGGAAGACGCTCGCTTGGAGTGCAAAAGAAACGTTACAAGGACACCCTAAAGACCTCGCTGAAATCATTTGACATAGACACAACCTCCTGGGAAATGCTGGCTCAAAAACGCCCTACCTGGCGCCGACCCAACTACAAGAGCTGTCAAGCTTACGAAGCAAGGCGCGTAGCTGAAGCACAAAATAAGCGCGAGCTGTGCAAGTCCAGACCCGCCAGGGCAACAACTGCAGTGCCTACACATGTCTGCCCAACATGTGCCAGGGCATTCCGTGCCCGAAATGGCCTGACCAGTCATCTTCGGACACACCACATCCAGTTGCTAAGTGAGAAATGGTGTCCAGGTCTTCATCGACGACTATGGACGAACCACAAAAAAAAAAATACTGCAACGGTACTTGGGAAAACGAGGTATTTGAAGAACTAAATATAAAAATATACTGCACAGCATCGTCAACAGTGTCGTGCAATAACTCTAAAATACAGGCATCACCAATGGAAACCAAAATCTGGGTAATGAAATGAATACGTCGAAATAGCAGAAGCCATGAAGAAACAAGATTGAAGCCTAAAGAGCAGAAAGAGCCCGCCTTTTGGAGAATAAAACGAACATTACAAAAACATAGTACAATTTATAGATACGATAAAACTTGATGCAGACAAAGCCAGGCGAAGTTAACACATCGAATGCTTTAGTCATAATTATAAAAACATAATTTTCAATTGAGAAACGAGGTAAACCGTTTATACAGGGCACTGAAATTTAGAGGAAAACAAACAAGTGTTACCAACACAAGCACAGAATTATGACAAACATGAAAATAATGAACTATAAGTCTAATATCTGTTAAAACACGATACATATCTCTACAATCAAGAAAGAAGCAAAATTCGGGATGAAAATGAAAGCACCCGCAAAAACGAAGACATGCGAACACCGGAGTATGCAAAGTATATGCTAAAAACAGGTATAAAACTACTAACATCCGGAAAAGTACCGTCAGCAATAGCATTGATACATATTGGTATAAAAAAGTTACTTGCTACATCTTTACGCATTAATGCATATCAATATTTTTAATAAAAATGGTGAAAAGTACCCAATTTGACGGAAACGAAATAATATCTACTACTTAAAGTAAAAATGACAAATAACCCATCAAAATATGTCCTATTGCATGTTTACTAAATATTTATAACATTGTTACTCTATGCATCTCGCAGCTAATCCACATTAACATCGATTAACGCAATATACTTTCAGAGGAGCAAGAAGTGTGCTGTGAATGTGTGGAAGGCTGTAAAAAAACTGATAAATTCTGCCATTCTAAATCAAGCCCAGATGAAAATCAGAGATATTACATGATTCCAAATAGACGATCGAAAAACTATTGATTCTGTCCCCCAATTATGGCTGACTGATGTTCTTAGCATCCATAAAAGCTATATCCTATTCTTATGAAATTCATACAACATTTGAATTAATGGCGTCTGATAATCACGCTAATCAACTACAAGATAAGTACCACCCTTTTCTATACAAACCAAAACATTTTGCAGGGCTACTCTCTAAGCCCACTATAATTTTGATTAGCTTTAAACCAGTCCTCTCATATACTGAATCGGGCGAGAATAGGATATCAAATCGCAAACACCAAATTATTGGACGATTTGATCTTATATGCATCGTTATCCGTCAACCTACAGCAAAATAGTCTCTAAAGATATAATAATGATCTGTAGACCAGATAAGTGCCGAAAACGAAACGTAGCTAAAGTCACAATAGAGATAGCAGAACAGAAAACAGATCTGCAGGATGTAATGCAAGCGATGAATGATTACGATCTGCTGGGATTTCAACAAGCGGAGGTATAGGTCGTAGCGCGATAACAGGAAAACTTCCGACAGAATTTACTGCGAGGCTTAAGAAACTTCCCTGAACAGAGCTTAATAATAAAGATATAACAAGGGCAATAAAGACTTCCGTTGCAACGATATTAATGATATTAAACGATATTAAAGTATCTGCAACATTTACAAAGGAAAACAGGAAGTCAAATTGGAAATTAAATAAGCAGAATGAAGGCGCTTAGAATAATAGTACCTTGGACAGAAGGAAGAAGGAGGAACATACTTAAAACACCTACACAACAGTCAGTTTACACTTTTGAGTATATTATTTTCATAAACGAAACACGATTCAGTACTCCACTGAGGCCATATAAATATCTGATGAGGAGTATGCAACACTACACTTAAATGAAAGCACAACCTGGAAAAATGAAGAAATTATCACCTTAGAAGAAGGAATTAACCAGTAGAAGGGCATGCCGCCCAGAGAAGACTATGCACGATGTAGTTGGAGGCCGCCGCACGGTATAGATGAAGGCCTCTTTCCAGAAACAGTATGGTTCCTTGTGGTAATACATGACGACGTGCTTGACACAAAGGAAATCTGAAAAACTCAATATAATACCAACAAATTCCAGACGATAATTGCAGAAAACGCCTAACGAAACCAGATACAATTCAATACATGAGAGGATCATGTAGCAATTAAAAGCAATCTGATTATTTAACCGGCACAATGAAGTGGCAAACATGATGGACCAAAATCTTGCTTCAAAATATAAACTCAGAAAAAAACTGATCATAAATACAGGCCTGATTCTGGTTTGGAGTCAGAGTCCTCAAATGATATGATCAGCGATCAGTTATCAATCCATAATAACCGTTGGGATTTAATACTACAATATAAACAAGCAAGAACAATTGTTTGTAAACGGCAGATAAACAGCAGAAATAGGTTCAAATACAACAGGAAATTGAAAGGCTATGGAGCGTGAAGAGGGTCTACATGATCCTAGCTGTAATATCTTCAATTGGGATATCGCAAAGTCACTGCACTTTACCATTAAACTATTCGGGATACACAGCAATATCGATGTAAATGTCCGAAAAGCCAGTCTATTAAACGCCGGTACAATAGTTTGAAAGTTCTAATCAATCAGAAAATGGGTGGATTGGGCTATTCCCGTGCTTCAAGGTTTACAGGATTGAGCTCAGAATATATACTTTAAAATACTACTACTAATAATAATAATCATAATTCTGTCCGCAATCCGGCGGGACCCGAGGTGGCGGATTCAGGAAATAAAATATCACCTGAAGAAACAAGTCCAGGCACTTCTGTACCCAGATTGAGCGGTGTTATTGTCAGTGTCTGTTCCTCATGAGACGGGCGGGTGAAACCGCAGTCTGGTTGAAAGTACAAATAGTAATGCACATTCACTTCAGAAATGAACGATGTTGACGAAAAACGGCCGCTGTCTGGGGAGCGTAACGGCATGGACTGGAGCTAACGCTGTGCGTGATGTGAGGCGAGCTGCGAGTGGTGCCCTGCTGATTAGGCGAGCAGGCACCGGGATCCGGTAAAATATACGACCAGTGTTCTATTATCCCACCAACAGCAGAAGCTGCGACTACTGCAGTTCTTTCTCAGGCTAACAGTCCACTTACAACTGAGGTCACTCAAGTTGTTAAGAGATTAAATAAACAGATGAAGTAGTCGTTACAAGTAAACACATTCATAATGCGTGCGTATTATCGAGTACATTAAACCGGCATGGCAGCATACTGGGACAAGCTGCATTAACAGTTTATAGCCAAATACAATGGCTCCAAAACAGAGGCATTGTTAAACAGAACCCCAAAACTGAGCAATGGAATGAGATTAACGAAATGACAGAGATAATTAGGAAACCATTTTGAAATCTTCAGGGTGGAAGTATCCCGGCTGCAAGTGTGTAAAATTGATATCCGAGGAAGGAAGTTAAGAGAAAAGCTAAGGGAATTCTAAGGAAACATAACGTACATACAAGATAAGATCACCCGAAAAAAAAACATTGTCTTCCTGTAGATACTATGGAACAGAAGCTTGGTGCATGCAAAACCAGACTAAATGCATACATGATAAACGCCGGACGAAGAGAACAGAAGCATCCACCCAGAAACAATGAAAAAGATCATTGGCATTGAAACTAAACTTGCTGTAGCAAAGTATCTTGAACACATTCACAGAATTAAAACGAATACAGAGATAATGAACTTTTGGTCTAATATCTGCTCAAGCAGGGTAACGCACAAAGAAGAAGCAAGCTGGATTAGGGAGGAAAAAGAGTACACTAACACAATTGAAGAAACGCAAATATCTAAAGTTGCATTGGGTGTGCTAAAATGGTAATCAAAATACCCACAGCTTCAGAAGTGCAGATAGTGACAATATTGATAAATAACATTCTAAGAACACTGCCTACCTTCCTTGTACCTGATGACACATATCAACGCATTTTCTTACAAATCCAGAAAAATTGCCGAATGTTTGACAGAATTTAAAACATATCTGCTTCCATTAGATGAATTGGTAAAATGACCCATCCAAATATCGTCCTATTTCTTGTTACAGTCTATATATAAAAATCTGACACCATGCCTCTCGCAACTAATCGCCACTCACATAAATAATCACAACATACTTAAAAATATCAGAAATTCTGCCGAAACGATTTGAAAGAATATAAGTTATAACTATTATTAAATTCTGCAGTTCGAAATCAGGACCGTGGGAAAAGCAAAGATCTTCCATGTCTTATATTGTGACGTTCTGGCCGGGGGTGTGGTCGGCAGTCCGCCCCTGCATTTTTAATGACTAGTACTGTTTACCGCTCTTGTGTTAAAATGCTCTTGTGGGATCATGGTGGGGAGTTCCGGTTCGAGAAAAGAAAAGATCTTCTAAGTTTTATGTTAACTACCAAAAGACATTTGATGCTGTCCTACAATCATGGTGCATAAAAGTGTATAATAATTAAAATCTACGCACAAAATTCTTTTAACATCGGATGAAGCACTGGTGCACCATAATCAACCTATCAACTAACAGCCAAAAATAAAGAACAACCATGGTTGCCAAAATAAACCGAAGCTGGTTGACTCCCTGAGCCACTATGGTATTGTCCAACTACCCAATTTACTGAATTGGAAAAAAATAGTGTGTATCAAATTAAAAAATAACAGAACACGAAGTATAACTTGACACATCGGTATATAGATACACATATTATGTACATGCCACATACGCAAAATGCTGGAGGAACTAAGCAGGCCAGGCAGAATCTATGAAAAAGTGTACAGATGATTTTTCGGGCCGAAACCATTCAGAAGGACTGTATTGTGTACAGGGACGGTTTGAAATTATATGGTCTTTCATGGTTAAAAGTAAAGCAATTAATTTAAATCGTAGAACAAATTTCTAAAGATATTAACATGAACATTGGACTAGATAAGCGCAGAGCATTAAACATAAAGGAAAGTGCAACCGAACTTAGAGAATAAAATCAAGCAGCAGATACTGTAGAACTGATAGATGAAGATGAAACGTATGGATTTGGGATATCAACAAGCAAGTGTAGATCGTGCGACAAATGGAAAAATTTCGACGAATTTTACCCTAAGCTCCTGAAAATCTAACAAACAGAGCTCGATAGTGAAAACTTATCAAAGGCCATAAATTCTTTCGCTATACTCATATGAACGTATGATATTGACATAATATATTTGTGCGAACCCTATCTGGAAAACCTGCAACAAAACATAAAAGCTGAACCAACAAATTTTATGAAACAGTCGAACGCAATTAGTTTAAAACTAATTAGGACAAAGGAGGAAGATGAATCACAATTCAGCATTCCACCTGACCATAAGAAATTGTGACAAGTAGTACACACCACGAAACTTAAAGGAAAACACATGCCAGAGACATGACTAAACCATAACTTTCAGGGAATAAGTTAAACAGTGGAGGAGGGTGACCTGCATGGCCTGACCGGTCTGGATCCTTGATGATAGATGCTGCTCCCCTGAGACGGCACTCTGTGGAGATGCGCGAAATGGTGTAGACGGCTGTAGCAGTGATGGACTGGGCCGTATACACTACCTGTAGCACCATTGAAAGGTAGCAGTTAGTGATGTCAAGACATTGTTGTCAAAGGGCTGGTCGTAACGCATTAGCAGAAGGACTGATCATCAGACGTCAGGATGAAAGGTCGCCTTATTAATCTTAAGCCCTTTTTAAACGCTATTTTTTTTGAAATCTCCAACCGGTCTCTACACATCGCATGCGTCTCCTTGTTATTGTGTGTAGCAGAACAGTAAATATATTTAAGAGAGCAACTATGCACTCAGCGCACGTGGGTGGGTGGGAGATGAACGGACGGAGGTGTGCACACGGAGAGCTCAGCAACTGAATAGGGGAGGTAGGAACGTTATAGTCAGAAGGAGATTTCCATTGCGCTGAAATTAAATGAGACAGAATGTGTGTGTGTGTGTGTGTGTGTGTTAGAGAGAGAGAGACAGAGAGAGAAAGAGAGACTGGGTGGGAGATGTGGGAGTGCTGTGTGAAGGCAGAAATTTAAGGCTGTACGTTATATCTCTGAAATATTTAATGATACAAAGCCAAAAGACAGGGGTAGGAATGACTCTCTCTCTCTCTCTCTCTCTCTCTCTCTCTCTCTCTCTCTCTCTCTCTCTCTCTCTCTCTCTCTCTCTCTCTCTCTCTCTGTGTTAGTAATAGCAGGGTGAGAGATGCTCTGAAGCGATAGAATGACAAAAATTGAAATGCTGACGTGTCGAGGGTTGGAGCGAATCGTGTGTGAAAATGGACTGGAAAAGACGCAATTGAAATAAAAGTAGACAACGCCAGAAGTCGCCCAGAGCTGATGAATCCTCCTGCAGAAAGTGAAACTGTATAAATACCTAGTCAGGCCTGCCAATGAGCAGAAAATCTAATCTAGTTTAAGGCTGCTGGGAGAGAGGGAGTGCGTTCTCTGGACTTAGGACAAATGTATTAAACGATAAAACTAAGGATCTACTGCAGACAGCTGTTTTACATTTCCGCTTTCACTGAATTTGAGACAGTGTAAATCCTGAGCTTTTTAACTTATTGCTGTCGTTCTAAAGTTTTAGCAATAAAATTATGTCAGCAATGCACTGCCTTCTTTCTCTTCAATCGGAATTTGCAAAGTGCCGCCAGTGCACATGAGTTTTTTGTGAGGCAATGAGATCCTACAGGATTCCTGCGGGCTGTTCATTGATATAACGGTAACGCATGAGAGAATAATCACCAGACTTTGAAATTGATTGTTAAATACAAACATCATCTGTGTTAACAACAAGAATATGAAATCACCGGTTGAACTGCAGAGTTTGAAGTTAGATTTCCTTCAGTTCGCAATCTCCGGGCTCTACCGTCTGGTAGCGGTTAGTCCGATTCTATTACAGCTCTTGGTATTAGAGTTTGGAGTTCAATCCCTACGCCCTTTGACTGGAGTTTGTACGTCCTACTGGTGGATTGCGTGGATTTCCCCAGAGTGCCCCAGTTTCCAAATATGTCTAAGAAATACCGGTTAGCAAGTTAATCGGACATTGTTCCGTGATAAGTTAAGAAATAGGTCGGTGTTTGCTGGCGGTACCGCTGGAATGGGCAAAAAGAGCCTATTCCGTGATTTATCTCGAAATAAAATTCGTTCTTGTTATTTTCTGCATTGCTGCATCCCCGAGCCTTCTGTGGTCACTGATCCATCCAACCTACAGATCAGTCAACAGCAAAAGCAGAAATCACTCGTTGCGACAAATATCTTATTTTTGCAACTTTACAAAATTTGACTCGAACTGCTGCTATAGTGTTTATTTGGTTATGAGGAATCCACATAATACTGCCAATAGAACAATTGCTCCCTTCTTTTTTCCGAATCCCAAACATGAGCTGATGTCTTTATACATTAAGTTTTTAATACAGTTGAACTCCTAACTGCTCAGTGGTGGCTTCAAGGGGGAATATTCATTAACAAAGAACATACTGGAGGAATCAGCACTTCAGGCTGTATCTATGGAAAGGAATAAGTAGTGGAGGTTTTATCCGTGACTTGATGAAGTCAGTATCGTCTCAAAACGTTGACTCTTTAAAAACACCGTTCAAAGTTTAAAACATAGTTATTTTCAAAGAATGTATACACTATGCAGCTTTGAGGTTTGTATTCTTGCAGATAGCCACAAACCAAGAGAACACCATGGAACTTGTTTCTAAAAACGAACTCATACAAGAAGACCATCAAACGTGCGAAGACAAAAACAAAACATGCAAGCAGCAAATACCGAGCAGGAAAACGAAACATCGAACCGCAAAATCTCCAAAAGTAACTCCACCATCTACGAGCCGTCGAGACGAAATAAGTCGGTCCTGGAGCTGTATGCTGCCACAGCCACTGACTCACTCAGAACGACGGAAGGTTTAATAGCGGTGTGGAAAATTATGACGGGTACAGATAGTATAAATGCAATCAGGCCTTTTCAGTTGACGTTCCGTGAAACTAGCTTTAGAGTATTCAGTTATGGTGGAAAGATGATAGTTGAATAGAAAGATGAGTTGTAAGCTCTGTATAGAGAAGGTGGTAAGTGTGTAGAATGAGCTACCAGCGGACGTGCCAGGTTGTATTTCAAAACTGAAGAGAAATTTGATAGGGACATAGATGGAAGGAGTGTGGAATGTCTGTTCATGGTGCAGGTCCTTGGGTCTAGGGACGCTGACAGATCGGCAGAGATAGATGACCTGAAAGCCTTGCTTCTGTGCTGTAGTGCTCCATAACTTTATGACATTCACTGTGACAAGAATACACATAGATCAGATGTTAGCTGTCCTGTGTGATCAGCAGTTGGTCTGCCACCTGTCTTCAAGAGAGAGATAAGGAACACAATGAAACAGCATCTGGAGATGTGTAATGAAGGGACGGGAGAGAGAGCTGTCTGGAGCGGCTCCCCCTTTGAACCCTGAACTGTTTGAAGTGATGGACAGGCGATACCCCAGCAGGGGGATAAAAAGGGACAGGTTCGCCAAGGCAGGACACACGACACCCGAGGTAACGAGACCCTGGAAGCGGTGCGCCTCTCACGAGTCGGTGGGAAGTCCCGCACAATGCACAGGATGGAAAGGTACGATCAGCGGGAGCCCGGTGTGTGTCCGCCCTTGCTTGGGTGCCGGGTTCACTGCAGAGGATCGATCGCATCTGGAGGAGGGGTCACAGTCGGTGACCTCAGGTGACCCGTAACCAAGGACCTGCCCAAAAGCTGCTTGTGAGCAATTATCGCCGGTCTGTGAGTGGAAGCCGTTTCTGAATGATCAGTCGTTCTCTCTCTCTTTCCCCCCACGTTGTCCATCGCCATCGCAACGATTACTGCGAACTGAACTACTAAATTGGACTGAACTTTGTGTCACTTTGAAATTGGTCATTTATCCCTAGACAACGATAGAGTTTGATTGATGCTGTTATCTTAATTCTGTGCACATGTGTGTTTATCATTGCTGAACTGTTACATTTATTATCCTTTCGATTACTGTGTTGCTTGTTTCTTTAATAAAACTTTCTTACTTCTGGTAATCCAGACTCCAACTGAGTGATCCATTTCAGCTGGTTTGGTAACCCAGTTACGGGGTACGTTACAACTCAAATTAGGCATTATCGTGGTCAATACTCACAGCATCTTTTCAATTTTTCCACATTTTCCCATTTTGAGCAGACCAGAACTAATTGTTTTTGATGAGTGTGCCTGCAAAATGCATGTTACCGTTAGGACGAAAGCAACAGCTATTTGAAAGACTATTAAAGCCTAATGAACTCCAGTGGAAGGAAATCTCAAATAATAATATTAAACAGACAAGCAATTGTTTTTCTGATTCCGTATATTATTAGTCTACATCATATTTGCATAATATATGGATTCTGGTTGACATTCATTCTTTTGTGTTGCTCTTCCATCAGCCAGAATGAGCAGGAGTTTCATGATGTATGAGTAAACGGTCCAGGTTCGAAGAATCAAATCGTCGTTGCTTATGTGCCGAATCAAGTTGCTCTATTGAAGCAAATGAGTCATACAGTGAGATATAAACACAGCAGTGTACGAAGCCGACATTGAAAATAAACACTTTCGAAGAGTAATCGGCGAATCTCGATTGCGTTTTATTGACAAAGTAAACCAATTTAATGTAAACACATATTTTAATCCATTCCTCAGCTTCTCCCTGAACTTCTGCTGTGTTAGTCCGTAGATATACGTGTTGGTGCAAGTGCAGAGAAATTCCAGCATAAAACCTACCTGCTGTAGGATATATTTTGAGTTGGTGTGGTATCTGTCTGTGTAGGTATAATTTTCCACTTGCCAGGTCACAGAATATACAACTCTGGGTGTCCACAGTAAAATGAAATTGCTTGATATAGCGAACAATAAAACGACCGACTTTCTCCGGCTTTCCCCCTCTGCATCTTTCTGGTTCTCGCTAATATTCCGCAGTGCCCGGCGGATTTTATTGGCCGCGATAATATGCCTGGCAGTTAATGTGTTCAACAGAAGCATTAAGCAGATTGGAACCACTGCAGACAGAATACCGTCACATAACTGGTATGCTCTCCAGAAGGGTGACGTTAAAAATGCCGTTGTGGTGACACAGCGTTTTGAATGCACAGCAAAGTAAAATGGCAGAGCTTTTGCGTAACACGCCACACACAGAGTTACCAACATCATAATCGCTGTTTTCTCGGTGCAGTATGGTTTTCGCAGCTTCTGACAGCAGATGGCGATGTAGCGATCAAAAGTAAAGGCGACTGTAAACCAAACGGAACAGTCAGAGTTTGCGACACGCAGAACAATTATTACAGCACACACCGGAGTTCTGAACAGGAAATTAGCAAAGACATAGATAAAATTAACTTGTTCGAAAATAACAGCCACGATGACGACCATCAAATCTGTTACTGCCATGGCCAACAAGTAGAGGGTGATGCATTTGGAAAGGCCGCATTTTCCCCGGGATAGGATCACAATTGCCGTTAAGTTAACTGAAAAAAAAAATAATGCATGTTAATATATCTCCTAGTCCCCACTTTGGTGACTGTGAATTGAGTTCCTTAGTAAGACTATAATATACAGGAGAAGGTAAGACTCATAGTGCACCGGCATCTTTCAGCAGATATCGCGGCAGATTTATGTTCTGAAGTAAAATAACCCAGAAGAAACCTGGGTGAAGTGTTGTGTTTTAAATAACAGCCGAAAACCTTCCGTTTTGTTCTGTCAAATGTGGTACCTGTTGCACCCAGCTAGATGCAGATCGAACGCATTTCCATTGTTTAAAGTTATTGGTGACTTACAGGGAACAGAACATACACTTGGCGACCTATTTGCAATTCACATTTTTTATCTTTATGGCGTGCTTTAAGTTAACTACCGAAGATGGAATAACTATATTTTAAATGGTCTCTCTAGACTCACTGGAACATATTGCAGCTGCCAGCGGAGGTATTTCTCGTTGTCAGAGGAAAGACTTTGATCTCACGAGATGCTAAACGGCTGTCAAGGCTGCCCGGAACGGGATATCATATAATTCCCGTTCACAAGAGCCTTTATTCTTCAGCTGTTCGCCCTTCCGGTACGGAGATAGTAGCAAACTCTAGAAGACTGTGGCTCTTCTCACTGCTTAAGGGACAAAAGTATGCTTGTTTGAAGAAACACATAGAAATGTGTCTTAAAGCTTCCTTTTTAAAAAAAGAAACGAAAGTAAATCAACTCAGTAAGGAAACAGATTTGTTTATAGATTTCCAGCAAGCGTTCATCAGAATAACACAGAAGCAAACTTTGAAATAAGTATACTTCAGAGTGATGATAACATTGATATGTTAATGCGAGGAATTCGAAAACGTGATGAAAAGACATCAGAATTTGGATTTTCTTTAATTCTATGGAAAACTTGCATGTGGCGAATTCTGCAAGACGGTACATGTCTTCATCCCGGACAGTTCGATGGCAAGTGCTTGCATTGTGAGTGTATAATCATATCTACGTTTGAAAAGGCAAACCACTGAAAAATCCATTCACATGGCGAGGGAGTAACCGATTAAATCAAACACTGCCTTCCTGTCCGCTCCCTTAGTTGTCCTTGACGATATTTTGAATACAATCATGATGGGACTGCCCAGGTGTAGCTGGATATACGGAATTGTATTGAAAACTGTACTCAATTTCCCACACAGTTTCACACCAGTTAAGTATCATTAATTATATTGTAGAACATAATATTTGCATTTTCTTCTCACACAGTTCCCATTTTCTGGAATAATATAATTGAATAAACATCTCGGGGGTCAGATAAAGCGAATGTCGAAAGCCGTCAGTGGAGTCCTTAGGCTCAACCACAACAATACCAGTCAGTTCCAGCACCTTACCAGGAATGCCGACAGCGGCGAGTACAGGATAGTAAATTCTGACGATGTTGTAAATTGCTGGATATCCCATTCTGCATCTGAATCACCGATGAGCTGTATAATCTGCAAACACACCTTCTTCAAGTAATTCTAAGACGCAACTGGTAGCGTCAATTTATGCGCGTACCTCTTAAATCATTATATCTACAGACCACTGAACAAACACTTAGTCTGAACTATTTTTATCATTATGAAATTGTGCAATAGATTAACTCTTTAGCTGATTGTACTTGAATGTTGTTTGCGAAGAGTTTCCATGGAAAACGCTGCATGTTGTATTCTGCATCACCAGGTTCACACCGACTGACCAGTGTAGTTTTCCCCATTGATCCCTTAATAATTTTAATAACAAGTTACAACGCATTAAATATCTTTTCACTTACACCACTAGGAATTGCATTAAGAAAGTTTAATGTCGCATGTGATTAAAAGCTCCCTGCAAGCGGGTAACTTATGTGGCGTTTTATCTCTTCAGTAGGATTCGATCTGGAAGCGATAGTCAAATGCTGATATGTTTAGCTTATCCCCGCATGCTGGTAATATGAAAAAAAAAAACTGCAGTTAACCGGACAACGACCTGATATGCCCCTCACAGACAACCGTGTAGAGGGAAGTTGTGATAGAACCCGTTTCTGTACAATGCACAATGAGTCCGCAAACACCATGTACGCGCTGTATACTTTTCAGAACTCCCCCGCTCGAAAATGCGATTGGAATAAACCAGTAATACCAATTTTATGTATAATGTTTAACGAGAAACTGTGCTCTCCTTGTTATCCATAACGTTGTTTCATGTTCTTACATTGATTACAGAAATAATCTGATTCTCTCTCACACTTATGTTTAAGAACAGTTCTTAAAATATCTAAACTATACCGATTTTGTGAAATTTCCACAATATCTGATGAAGCACTGGTGTACTATTGTCACATATCGATTAAAACTAAAAAAAGAAGAATACGGTTGTTATCAAAATCAACCGGGACAGCTTCCATTAGAATAGATCCGAAATTCTCCTTACAATTGAGAAGTGAGTGTGCTTGCCCTTATCTCTCGTTTTACCAACTTTAGCTGAGAGAAGATAAACATAATATCATAAATAAAGAAATAAAAATGCCAACTGTATTCCAAAACGGAAACAAATGGATGTCGGTATGTACCGTGGTCTGGCTGTGCTCTGGACAGCATCTGTTGTCTACGCTGGGAGCAGCTGCCGCCAATATTTGCCGAAGGTTTAAATTTGCTGTTTGAAATACAAAGATGTCCACCGCTTCGGTTTGCGCCTCCATTGTCTTGGGCTCGCCAGAGCTCGCCCAGAGCAAGCGCTGGGACAGGTACTTGTATCAGATACTGTAAGAATAACACAAGTGTTGCACTGCTGAACACTTACACTCAAGCACTTTACAGAAGTAGCACGCGCGTGTATTGGACTTGAGAAGCAAACACATTCATATTGCGTGTATATCATTGAGTAGTGCAGTTGAGTCTGACACGAGAGCATACAGGGGCAAACTTCATATAGGTTTCATGAACTTCCAGAAGAGCAAGAAAGAAACCAATCTAAAGACACAATCATACTATGCAAGAAAATAAGGAAGGATTCACCACCTGATGTGTTGATGAAATATAAAATTACGAAAATAGCATCTCCAGAACCTGATAGTAAATCCTCAGAATGAGTAGGCAGACGCTAAGCTTACAGACAAAATTCTCCTAACGTTGACCACAACACGAAAAGGATCTATTGGCAGGGAGCAATCAAATTGACCCTATATGCCAAAACAGAAAACGTCATCAACATTTTCAAAAATTTTTCATATTCTCAACAATATTATACTGCCACACTACTGAGGAAAACGAAATATTTGAAGAACTGAACATAAAAACAGGCTGCGCAGTATCATCAACAGTGTCGTGCAATGACTCTAAAATGGGGGCATCATCAATGGAAACCAAAATCTGACGAATGAATTGAGTACATCGAAATAGCAGAAGACACGAGGAAATAAAATTGAAACCTGAAGAACAGAAAGAGCTCACCTATTGGAGAATAAAATGAGCATTACAAAAACATGGTAGAATTTATAGACACAATAAAACTTGGTGAATACTAGGGGTGATTGATAAGTTCGTGGCCTAAGGTAGAAGGAGATGAGTTATTAACTTCAAACTTTCTGCATAATCACTCAGAGAGTTGATCTGCATGTGCACGTGACGGGAACTGTATAACCCATCTCCTTCTACCTTATCAATCACCCATCTGTGGACACTTTCTGGAGGTCCAATATCCGTACGCTCCACGACCGCTGGACTAACTGTGTAAATGTAGGAGAGGACTATGTTGAATAATAAATGTGCTAGGTTTTCTAAAATTGACTCCTTCTACCTTAGGCCACGAACATATCAATTACCCGTCGTACAAAGCCAGACGAAGTAGACACATCAAATGCGTCAGTCAGAATTATGAAAACATAATTATCAGTTGAGAAACGATGTACACCGTTTATACAGGACACTGACATCTAATGGAACGCACACAAGTGGTACTAACCCAAACACAGAATTATGACAAATATGGAAATAATGAACTATAGGTCTATTATCTGTTAAACACAGTGAATTACAATCGAAAAACAAGCGTAATTCGGGAGGAAAATGAAAGCACCGCAAAAACGAAGACATTCGAACACCCAAGTATGCAAAGAATATGCTAAAAGTGGGTATAAAACTATTATCATCTGGAAAGGTGCCGTCAGTAATAACGTTGATACGTCTTGGTATAAAAAAGTTACTTGCTACATCTTTACGCATTAATGCATGTCAATATTCTTTATAAAAACCGTGAAAAAGTGTCGAATTCGACGGAAAGGAAATAATATCTACTAACTAAAGCAAAAATGACAAATAACCCATCAAAATGTGTCCTATTTCATGTTTACAAACTAGTTATAACATCGTTACCATCTATGCGTCTCGTAGCTAATCCACACTAACTTAGATTAGCGCAATATAGTTTTAGAGGAGCCAAAAGTATGCTGTGATTTTGCGGAAGGATGCAAAAAACAACAGATAAACTCTGCCATTCTGACTCAAGCCCAGATGAAAAACAGAGATGCTTCATGATTCCACAAGTACGACCAAAAAGCTGTTAATGCTGTCCCACCCTTATGGCTTACTGATATCCTTACTATCCATATAAGCTATACTCAATTCTTGTGAAATTCATACAACAATATTTGAATTATTGGCTATGATAATCACGCTAATCAACCACAAAAATAATACCACCGTTTTCTAAACAAACCGAGACATTTTGCAGGCTACTCTCTGAGCCCACTATAATTTTGGCTAGCTTTAAACCAGTCCTCTCATATACTGAATCGGGCGAGAATAGGATATCAAATACCAAACACCAAATTATTAGATGATTTGATTTTATATTCATCGTCATCCGTCAAACTACAGCAGTTTATCGACACAGTAAGGTAGTCTTTAAAGATGTAATAATGAACTTTGGAGCAGATAAGTGCCGAAACCTAAACGTAACTAAAATCACAGTAGAGATAGTAGAACAGAAAACAGATCTATCGACTTTTGAAAGGTCATTGCTAATCCGTCCGCAATCTCCACAGCTACTTCCTTCAGAACACGAGGGTGCATTCCATCTGGTCCGGGAGATTTATCTACTGTTAGACTATTCAGCTTCCTGAGTACTTTCTCTGTCGTAATTGTGACCCCGCACACTCCACTTCCCTGTCACCCTTGAGTGTCCGGTATACTGTTGATGTCTTCCTCAGTGAAGACTGATGCAAAATACTCGTTCTGTTACTCCGCCATCTCCTTATCTCCCATTACAATTTCTCCAGGATCATTTTCTATCGGTCCTGTATCTACTCTCACTTGCCGTTTAGTCTTTATATACTTGAAGAAGCTTTTAGTATCCACTTTGATATTATTTGCTAGCTTTCTTGCATAGTTAATCTTTTCCCTCTTCATGGCAGGCAGGGGCGGCGCTAAGATGGTGCTAGCTGGGGCTATAGCCCCAGCAGAAATTGCAATAGCACCACCATAGCGCCAGCAAGAAATTAACTGCAGCTGCTTTGCTTTCTCTATATAGTTTTGAATACAGCTTGTATCTCCAGTTGACCTCGTGAAACAGCGCTCCCAATTACCATAGCACCCACGCAGCAATAAAGTTATAAACTCAATCAGATCCACTCTACACTTCTGTTTATTCGCTCGTTGTCAATGTCTTGCTGTTGCTGTCCTCAGATCAGTTAAGCTCATCTAGGATCACTTAAGGTGGTGATGTCACTCACTCTCCCTCACGCGAGAGATTGATAGTTTACATCCAGGCGCAGATCAATGGTCTCGCGAGACTAACGGGTGCCACACGCGCACATTGTGCTTTTAGAAACGAGCGTGGGGCTGGCACGTGCATTATTTTGGCCGGCGTGCAAAATGGATCATTTTTTAGTGAGAAAACGACCTCATCCAGGGGAATCAGTGGTGTCTCAACCTGAGCATGTCTTAATTGAAAGTGACTTGCAGAAAGAAGTACATAGGGATGAGGACGACAGCAGTTCATCGAAGGAGTGTGAGGGCGAAGTAGACGAACAAGAAATGGAACGGGATTCGGAAGAGAACGTGGATGAAGCTGCTCTTAGTGCGAGTGGGAATACTGTAGCGATGTTATCCAGCAGCCTGAGGAAGGACCCTGTCGGCCAGCATTGAAACAGTACCCTTCACAGCAGTTTGGCAATCAGCAAAGCAGTATTTGCGGCTGGTTTGACCTGTACTCCTGGCTGGAATATTCAATCACAAAGGATGCTACATACTGCTTCCCATGCAGGCATTTCCTGCGTGGAGGACACGGGTTCAATTCTGAGCCTACCTTCACTGTCACAGGTTACCGCAACCGGCGGAAAGCTACAACAGCTTTCAAAACCCACCATGTAAGTGCAGCTCATCAGTTTGCTATGGAGGCATGGGTCGAATTCAAATTGAGAAAACAAGACGGTTGAAGATTGGGAAATATGCTTGATAAAGGACATGCAAAGATTGTCCAAGAAAATCGTGAGTATATGAGAGCAGTGGTTGAGTCTCTGCGCTATACTGCGTGCCAAGGCATTGCCCAGCGAGGACACCGGGAGAATGATGGATCTGCCAATAGGGGAAACTCTGTTGAGTTGCTCAGTGTAATTGGGAAGTTTGATAAGACTGTAGCTAAAAATTAGCGACAACCCTGGAAATGCAAAAGACACCCATCACGATATCGAAAATGAAATTATGGGTATTATGGCAGATATGGTCAGACGTCAAATAAGTGCGGAAATGAAGGAGGCTGGACATTTTGCCATCGTGGTGGATGAAAGTAAAGACTTGAGTAAAAAGGAGCAAATATCAGTGGTGTGCTGTATTTGAATAACGAAACAGTGCTTGAAGAATTCTTGCACTTCACTCCAGCAGAAGGGTTGGACGCAGAGTCGCTTCTTAAACGCATTGAACAGGCACTCTGCGAGTGTGTTATGGATAAGAACGCGTATATAGCTCAGTGTTATGACGGGGAGGCACTGATGTCCGGGTGCAATAACGGGGTACAAGAGAGGTTCAGGAAAGAGGTCCCGCGGGCATTATATGTACAGTGCCATGCTCACAGACTTAACCTTGTTTTAGTGGATGTTGTGAGCAATGTACCACAAGCGGGTGAGTTTTTTGAAACTGTGCAGCTGCTTTGCAACTTCTTTTCAAACTCTGTTGCCCACGATCTTTTCATGAAGAAACAGAGAGAATTGGAATCAACTGCAGAGCCCGTGGAGTTGAAGAAATTGTCAGATACACGCTGGGCGTGCCACTATACCGCTTTGTGGCCTATAAGGAAATCAATCCCTGCCATTCTAGCTACACTACAGGATATTATGGGTCAACCAAATGCACGGAGGAAAACGGAGGCTAGAGCTGTAAGTGGACTGATTGACGAGCAGTTTGCTTTACTTCTCACTCTGTTTGAAGATTTATTCCGAGTCACCAAGTTCATGTCAGACCAGCTACAATCTCCCAGTTTGGAGCTTTCATCGGCTGTGGACTTGGCTCAGTCTGTTATCGATGCACTCTCAGCAAAACGGGGAGAGGAATCACGGAGTGAAATTCAGACAAGAGCTCGGGACCTGTGCGTCAAGGCTGGTATACAGAGCAGAGCACATGAAAGGAGACAGGCCCAGCCACCCCGCCGCCTACATGATTTTGTTGTTGAGGCCCAAACTGAACGCACACCTGTCACATCCTCTGATGACCTTGGCAACCACTGTTTCTATCCAGTTATAGACAGACTTCTGACTGAAATGAAAAGACGGTTCTCAGTTCAGACTGGGAGTGTTCTGACTGGGGTCTCAGCATTATGTGCCAAACACAAGTTCTTCCTAGACAAGAATTGTCTTTGGCCAATGGCCCAATACTATGGAGTGACTGAAGTCAACCGGACTGCAGAGCTACATCAGGTTCGGCATCTGCTGGAAACAAATGAAAAGCAAGGACAGACAGTGGGATTTCTAGCTCTAATGAGACCATACTGCGATGCATTTATAGATTTATACAAACTAATCTGCATATCCCTGACTCTGCCTATTACATCTGCCTCATGTGAACGGAGTTTCTCTTGCCGCAGACGCGTCAAAAACTACTTAAGGAATAGCAGCGGCGATGCTCGGAACAGCAGCTTGGCCCTGTTGGCCATAAACAGCCGGAGGACCAAAGCACTTGACATCCAGAAAATCATTGATGCTTTCGCCACCAGTCACAGCAACAGACGGATTGTGCTTCTCTGAAAATATTAATGGTGAGTGCAGTTGATTTTTTAAAAAGTTGGGCCAAGACTAATGCTGATTATTATTATTATTATTTTGTAGTGGATACACCACAGTCCTTACGTTTCCTGCAAATCCTAAAATATTACATTTACTGCTATTAAGCCTACTGGTTTTGCTTAGACTTCCAAGGGGTGATTCTGTTGATTCTTGTTTTAAATTCAATACCCTGAATAACTGAGTTATTGCATGGTCAGAGTACGATTTGTCCAACGCCTGGTAAAGCCTTGCATATGTTGTTTGTCTTATTTGTCTTTAATAACGGTGTATCTTTTGGCATTGTTGTCCATGTAATGCGAATAGCAGTGGGGTCGTTTTATGTTTTTCATTTGAAAAGCACGCATTTGACGCTGATTACGAGATTGGTGCGTGATTCCTTTTGTCCGCTGTTGCTCGGATGTTCTGTTTTTTTTTTTGTTTATGCTCCGTGTAGCCTAGGTTGTCTCCGGTGCGGTTGACACTGTAACAGTTCAGTTCTATATTATATTTATCAATTGCTGTTGCTTGTGAATCAACAGAGGCATTTATTGTGGGCACAGAATGCTTCAAACTGACGTCTGGCCTTGTGAATACATATTACCATACAGTGCATTCCACAACACCATCACTGAATAATGCAGCCCCTCCGTAGCACCAGCAAGAAAAAATCTCTGGCGAGACCACTGATGGCAGGGAAGAGAAGATGGCGGCGCGCTGCGCGTGCGCAGCTCTCTAGTGAAAATGATAATCGAATCTGTTAAATAGGGACCGTGGACAATTCTGATTTGATGGAGAATGGACGTGAAAGTACAGAGGAGCATCTGGACAAATTTCTGAAACGCCCGTTCGCTGCTATCATTACTGTGTGGTTGTGAACCTTTCGGAGGGTGGGCCTCAAAATCCCCGGCCTTGCCTGCTTTTGGCGAACGAGAAGGAATCATTCGGGCAGAGGTGGCGCTCGGTACTTGGTGTCGGAGAGCTAATCAAAGCTCGAAGTTTTCGGATGACTCTGAGTCGAATTGTGGTCGGCTGGCAGGGAAAGTTTTTCTTCCTTCTCCCGTCCGCGTGAGATGTGGGTCATTTCAGAAACATTGAACTTTACTGTCCTCACGGACTTCTTTATCAGGTTATGGTATTGTTACACTGTAACTATATGGTATAATTACGTGGTTTTGTCAGTTTTTTTCAGTCTTGGATTGTCCTGTGTTTTGTGATATCACACGGAGGAAATAATGTATCATTTCTTAATGCATGCATTACTAAATGACAATAAAAGAGGACTACGTGTCTTCATAATCATAATGACCTTCTTCGTTTCCTTTTGTAAGCTTTTAAAAACTTCCCAATACTCTGCCTTCCTACTAATTTTTGCTTCCTTGTATGCCCTCTCCTTTGCTTTAACTTTGGCTTTGACTTCTCCTGTCAGCTATGGTTGCATCCTTTTTCCATTCGAAAATTTCTTCTTTTTTGGAATATACCTGCCTTGCACCTTCCTCACTTCTCTCAAAAACTCCAGCCACTGCTGCTCTGCCTTCCTTTCCGCCAGTGCCCCTCTCCAGTCAACTTTAGCCAGTTCCTCTCGCATGCCACTATAATTTCCTTTACTCCACTGAAATACCGACACATCAGATTTCGGCTTCTCTTTTTCAAATCCACAGTGAACTGAATCATGTTATGATCACTGCCTCGTACGGGTTTCCTTCACCTTAATCTCTCTAATCACCTCGGGTTCATTGCACAATACCCAATCCAGTACGGCCGATCCTCTAATTGATTGGTACATACAAACATCATCTGTGTTATCAACAGAATATGAAACCACCGGTTGAACTGCAGAGTATGAAGTTAAATTTCCTTCAGTTCTCAATCTCCGGGCTCTACCATCTGGTAGCGGTTAGTCCGACTCTATTACAGCTCTGGGTTTTAGAGTTTGGAGTTCAATCCCTATGCCCTTTGTCTGGAGTTTGTACGTCGTACTCGTGGATTGCGTGGATTTCCCCAGAGTGTCCCAATTTCCAAGCACGTCCAAGATCTACCAGTTAGCAAGTTAATTGGCCATTGTCCCGTGATAAATTTAGAAATAAGTCGGTGTTTGCTGGCGGTACGGCTGGAAGGGCCAAAAGAGCCCATTCCGTGCTTTATCTTGAAATAAAATTCGTTGTTGTTATTTTCTTCATTGCTGCATTCTCCGAGTCTTCTGAGGTCACCGATCTATCCAACCTACAGACTGTTCAACAGCAAAAGCAGAAAACTCTCGTTACAGCAAAACTTCTTATTTTTGCAACTTTACAAAATCTGACTGGATCTGCTGCCAGGTGTTTATTTTGCTATGAGGAGTCAATGAAATACCTCCAATAGAGCAATTGCTCTCTTCTTTTTATCTGACTTCCACCCATGAGCTCCTGCCTTTATACAAGAAGTTAAAAACGGTTGAACTCCTAACTACTCAAGTGCTGGCCGCAAGGGGGAATGTTCATAACACACAACATGCTGGAGGAACTCAGCACATCAAGCAGCATCTATGGAAAGAAATATGGAGTCAAGGATTTGGTCCGTGACGTGACGACGACAGTATCGTCTCAAAACGTCGACGCTTTAAAAACTCCGTTCAAAGTTTAAAGCATATTTATTTCCAAAGAATGCTTACAGTATGCAGCCTTGAGGTTCGTATTCTTACAGATAGCCACAAAACAACAGAACACCATGGATGTTGTTTATAAAAACAAACCCACACAACAAGACCATCAAACGTGCGAAGAGAGAAACAGAACATTCCAGCAACAAATACCGGGCAGGAAAACTAAACATCAAACCGCAGAATCTCCAAAAATAACTCCACCATCTACGAGCCGTCGAGACGAAATAACCCGTCCTGGAGTTGCTTACTGCCACAGCCACAGACTCACTCTGAATGACCTGAGTTTTAATAGCTGTGTAGAAAATTATGAGGGGTATGGGAAGTATAAATGCAAGCAACATAAACACAAAATAATCTGCAGATGCTGTGATCAAAGTAACACTTTCAGCACGCTGGATGAACTCAGCAAGTCGGGTAGCATCAGTCAGAAACGATAAATGCAAGAAGGCCTTTTCAGTTGATATTGCTTAAGGCTGGCTTCAGAGCAATGAGTTAAGGGCGAAAGATGAAATGTTTAATAGAAAGATAAGTTGTAAGCTCTGCACAGAGAAGGTGGTGAGTGTGTGGAATGAGCTAGCAGCGGAGTGCCAGGTTGGATTTCAAAACTGAAGAGAAATTTGATAGGGCATGGATGGAAGGAGTATTGTGTGTCAGTTCATGGTGCAGGTCCTTGGGTCGAGGGACATTGACAGATCGGCAGAGATAGATGTCCTGAAGGCCCTGTCTCTGTTCTGTAGTGTTCCATAACGTTATGACTTTCACTCAACTTAGGCATTATCCTGGTGAATACTCACAGCATCTTTTGTATTTTTTCCATATTTTTCCATTTTCGGGAGACCAGAACCAGTTGTTTTTGATGTGTGTGCCTACAAAATGTATGTTACCGTACGGACGAAGGCAACAGCTATTTCTTTTTTTTTAAAATTGTATTTTTATTTGGATAAAAAATTTACAAGTATCACGAACTTTTTTCACATGTATAACCTTTTCCATTTTTTTTATATTTGTATAAAACTATAATTATTTATACATTCCTAAGTACACATTAAGATGATATAAAAAGATATTAGACACTTAAATAAATAATTATGTGCAGTTGAAATTCTACTCTATTAGGCTGAGTAATGATATTAGTTGTTAAGAAAAATAGTCATAATAGTGGATTAATAATAATTTCCATATATCGCTTCTGGACCATTTCTTTCTGGTCCAAATTCTTGTATATAAACTTATGTAACTACCATTGTAGGTGTTTATATCCTAACTTGTTCATGCTTGCTCCTACCCCCCAAAAAATGATCCAATCCTTATGTACTTATTCACTTAATTTTTTAATTTTTTATCCGTTTCCCAAATCTTTTCCTTTACTTGTGTTAATTCTCCATTTTCCAAAAAAAAAAAAAAACAGTGAACATTTAGACCAGGGGTGCTTACGTTAGCAATATTACTGTGTTGATGAGAAGAGCAGTATAAATCATAAGGAGAGTCATCTAAAGTCTGCTCGCTTTGGGGTTATATATTCAATCCATTTATTCCAAATTTGATAAATTTTTTCTGTTTCAATTGTCAGAGAGTAAGTAATCTTTTTCATTTTAAATATTTCCAATATAATTTCGTGCCAATGTTCTAATGTAGGTGGTATTGGATTTAGCCACTTTCTAGTGATTGATTTCTTACTTGCCGCTAAAATGGCCTGCAGCAACTTTATATCTTTCTTCTGTTCAAGAAACAATACATGCCCCAAATAGAGCGTCTCAAAGTTCAGCGGTATCTGGGTCTTAAGTACCTTAACTAATGTTCTATGAATACCTTTCCAATATAAACTTAATTTAGGGCAATCCCAAAAAATATGGAAATGATTTGCCTCCTTGGAGCCGCAGCTTCTCCAACACGTCACGTTTGTGTCTTTATATTTTTCCTGATATGGGGTCTTGAAGTATCTCATAATATTTTTCCAACAATGTTCTCTCCAAGTCAAAGAGTTAGTCGAAGACCACTGAAAGCTGCATATTTTCCTCCAAGCCTCCTCTAAATGTACCAACCCGCTTCTTTCTCCCACTTCTCTTTAATATACAATGTGTTTACATTTTTAGCATGAGAGAGTGCATTATATAATCGAGGAAATGATTTACTTGGTATTGAATTATAGGCCGAATTCAGAATCTTGAAAAATTGTAATTCTACTGTTGATATGTCTGTATATCTACAACTCTGGTTAACATAGTGTCGTACTTGAGGGTACCTAAAAAATTCATTGTGTTCTAGGCTATGTTTGCCCTGCAGGATTTGGAAACTTTGTAATACTCTTTTATGAATAAATGAGAGGTAGGTTGTAAGACCTTTCTTTTTCCATGGTTCAAATCTTTTATCTCCTCTGTTGGGAAGGAATTCGGTATCATATGCACACCATCTGAAAAGTTTTAGCATGTTATTGATTCCACATGAATTAACCACCTTCTGCCATACTTTTAATGTAAGTTTTATCCAACTGTTTTCAAACTTTTCCAATTGGGCCATCAATCCTTTGTCTGCTATTGAGGCCTGCAGAGGAAAACTGTCAACCAATGCAAATTCTGTTTCCTTCCATCTAGCCGTATATTCCCTGTTACACCAAAACAACAGAGAGGTTATCAGTGAAGCATAAAAATAATTTCTCAAACAAAGAAGTACCATACCTACTCCTTCCTTCCCTAACTGTCTGGTATTATATCGAATTCCGGGTTTCTTTCCTTGCCAGATAAAGCGGGAAATCCATTTGTCCCATTCCCTGAATTGATTCTCATCCACCCCCACAGGTCAAGTCCGGAAAAGATGGAGTAACCGAGGAAGAATATTCATTTTATGGTTGTATCCTCGAATTTAAACTTAAAAAGGAGATAAGGTTCCATCTATGCATATCTGCTCTTATCTCTGAAATTAATTGCCCATTATTTAGCTGTGACAGCGTTGAAAGATCCTTCGGCAGAGTTATTCCTAAATATTTTAATGATTTAGCTTCCCACTATGTATCCTGCAGTTTATTGGATGGTGTATAATTTAGGGACATAAACTGCGTTTTCTGTACATTTATTTTATAACCTGATATTTTCCCAAAGTCATCCAACAGTGTAAACAATGATATAAATGATTTTTCTGGTTCACTCAGATAGACTAAACAGCATCTGCGAATAACGCCACTTCCTGTTCAATCCCTGCCACCTTGATACCCGTTACAATTTCCCTCTGTCTTATTAGTTGGGCAAAAGGACAGGAGAAATTGGGCATCCCTGTCTAATTCCTCTCTCTAAAATAAAGGAGCCAGCGAGGTCCTCATTTATCTTAATTCGAGCTGTAGGGCTGTCATATAAAGTCTGGATTACTTTAATAAACTTTTCTTGAAAGCCGAAGCTTCCTAACGCTCTGTATAGGGATGCCCAACTAACTGAATTAAAAGCTTTCTCAGCGTCTAATCCCACTACCATTGTCTCTGTCCCGTTCTTAATAACCTGATAGTATGTGTAGAGTTCTCCTTATGTTGTCCTGTGTTTGACTTTGTTGAATAAATCTAGTCTGGACTCAATGGATTAGGCCAGGTAAAAGCTTTTCCAATCGGCGCGCTAATATAGATGTAAATAAATTGTAATCTAAATTAAGAACGCTAACTGGCCGATAATTACCACATTCTAGTTTACCTTTACCCTCTTTAGGAATAACTGAAATAATCGCTTCTCTCCGGGAAGGTGAAGTTTCTGCTGTCTGCAAAATCCAATTAAAGGTGTTAAGTAGTAATGGGGCTAACTGTCACTTCAGTGATTTGTACCACTCTGAGGTAAACCCATCAGAACGTGGAGACTTTCCAGCCATTAATACAGAAATGACCACATTCCGTTCTTTGACAGCTACTGGTTCTAATAGGCATTCATTTCGTAAATCTGTAAATTTGGGTGGATCTAAAGAATTCAATAAAGTGTCTATATAGGGCTCATTGGAGGCCCGGGGTTGGGAGTACAGCTGTCGATAATATGTTTCAAAGCTCTCTTGAATTTTCCCTATGGTACTCTCCACATGCTTTGTCTTTGGATTCTTTATTTTATGAATTGTATTGTCTGCTTGTTGTTTTCGTAATTTATATGCTAACAATCTAGCTGATTTACCTCCTACTTCATAATTCTTTTGTCTCAGGTAAAGAAAATTTCTTTGAGTTTCCAATGTATAAATATCATCAACTTCACTTTGCAATTTCTTAATTTCCTGTTTTAAATTAGAATTACTTTCGTTGCTCTCTACAACTTGAAGTTGTTTTAATTTTCCTTGAAGGTCTGCTAATTTTTGTGCATTGATTTTTTTCATGTGAGTAGTAATGGAAATAATTTTTCCTCTCAGTACAGCTTTCAATGTATCCCATAAGATCACTGGTGATGTTTCTCCCGTGTCATTAAGGTCTAGGTGTTCTTTGATTTCTCCCCTTAATCTCTCCATTACTTTCAGGTTATTGAGTATATGTGAGTTTAGCCTCCATAGTGTTTTCCTCATTTTCCTTTCCAGGATTAGAGACATAGAGACTGGGCTATGATCTGACAGATCAATTGTTGCAATATTAGAGTTTTTTTTATCCTGAGTCTATCTGTATTAAAGATAAAGACATAGTCTATCCTTGAATAGGCTGAATGAGGGAAAGAGTAATGTGTATAATCTTTACTAGTGGGGTGTAATTCCCTCCACACATCTATAATTCCCAACTCCTCCATCAATAAATTCATTTTCCGAGTCAGAGGTTTATTCTGAGTAACTGTTCTTGAAGAATCTAATGCAGGATTCAACCTAATATTAAAATCCCCTCCATGGATTACTACCCCTTGAGAGTTGACCATTAGGTTAAAAATGTGTCTATAGAATGACCATTCACAACCTGTTGGAGCATAAACATTCAGCAATGTTATTTGTGTACCTTCTATTCTTCCTGTAATTTTTACAAATCGTCCATCTTTCTCTTTAGTCTCTGAAATATGTTCATAATTAAGAGTACTTGATATTAAAGTAGCTACCCCTCTTTTGCGGCTCAATTTATATGATGCATAAGTGCATGCTTAAAGTCCATTCGTTTTAATATTTCATGTTCGGATTGGCTCATATGTGTTTCCTGGTGGAGGAAAGCTATTTGTGCCCTCTCTTTTTTCAATTTAGACATAATGTTATTTCTTTTAATTGGTTTCAAAATCCCATTAACATTATAGGAAATAATTTTACCAGTTCAATTTACATTTTTCTCTAGTAGAAAAAAAAACACTGTCCTTTTCTAACCAAACAGTAAGCAATCCCTTCTCAACAGTAAACTAAAACATATGACCACACCCTAGGCATTTTTGAACGTATAACATCTGAAAATTTTCCCCGACTTTCAACAGTGAGGCCTGAACCCGCCTCAGTTCAGAGGGATAACCTCTATCTTGACCCTGTGTCAAAGGGCCCTCCGCAGTGTGAATAATCATAGAGAAATCTCTCCTATTTATGTCTCGACCATATTGCTATCTTTCAAGTTATTCTGTCTAGTTTATTTTCAGTTAGCAGCTTTCATTTTACCTTTAAGTCCGATTTACTCTTTTCAGTCATTTCTCTTCATTAATCTGTACTCTCTGTACATTCGCGTCTGATTATTTGCAGCTTTTCCTTGTAGTTTCACACTCTGGTTCGTGTGGACCGTCCTCGCCGCACTGGCTGCCACGACTTCTGCCGAGTCCTCTCCAGTAGCGACTCCGGTTGGGTGATAACTTTAATAGGTAGTCCCCGGTCCGCCAGGACCGACGTTGCCTCCTCCGCCGTAGCGTAAATTTTTGTCCCTTCGTCGTAAGAGACTCTCGGCCGAGCTGGATACAGGGTCTGGAATCTGAAGTTGTTTTCCTTCAGGATTCTCCGTGTTTCCACATATTCCTTCCGTCTGGCAAGGACACCCGGTGCGTAATCGTGGTCTAAATTGATTTTACAGTTACTCCACATGAAACCTTTCTTTTGCCATGCCCGTTTAAGCACCTCTTCCTTCGTTCTGTAACTGAGAAATCTGACTCGAATCGATCTGGACTGGGCGCCTGCCGGAGGCTGTGGTGCCAACGCGCGGTGAGCCCTTTCGATCTGTAGGTCTTTTGAGTCCGGTATATCAAAGTTCTCTCTAAGCAGCTTCTCCACGAAGGGAATCATCAATCCGGGTTTACCTTCAGTTCCTTCAGGAACTCCGCAGATCCTCACATTTTCCCTTCCTGAGCGGTCTTCTTGGTGTATTAGCTTCAACTGGAGCGGCTCTTGTAGCTTTAGCATTTCTGCTATCACTTCCTCTGCGTTTTGTAGTTTCTCCTCAATTCTTACAATCCTCGCTTCGTCTTCATCTATCCTCAAATTAGTTTTTACTGTGTCTCCTTTAATATCTTCCAGTTGTTTGTTGTTATCTTGTCGGAACTCGCGAATGTCTCTGAGAATCAAAGACAGATTCACAGAGTCTTCCTCATTATCTCCGTCCTGGCTTGCCGTGGGAGAGCTAGGCCCGTCGCCTTGCTGCGTCTCTTTGTGTTTATCAGCCTTCGGAGCGGAATTTTTAATCTTGTTCTTAGACATCATCCTTGCCCCTTTTATTAATATAGTTATACAATATTAAGTATTTGTCTAATTTCGATTTTGGGGCAGTTTACCTTCTTTTTTGTCGAGAGACATTTTCCTTACGCCGCCATTCCCTTGATGACCCGGAAGTCCCCTCCGGCAACAGCTATTTCAAAGACTATTAAAGCCTCATGTACTCCAGAGGAGGAAATCTGAAATAATAATAATAAATAGACAAACAATCGTGTTTCAGTTTCTGTAACTCATTAGTCAACATTTATTTGTATAATATATGAATTCTGGTTGACGTTCATTGTTTTGTATTGCGTTTCCATCAACCACAATAAGCAGGGGTTTCGTGATGTATGGGTCAATTCTATAGGTCCGAACAATCAAATTGTCGTTGCTTATTCTGCCAAATCAGCTTGCTCTATTGACGCTAATGAGTCATACAGTGAGATATAAACACAGCAGTGCACGACGCCGAAATTGAAAGTAAATACTTTCGAAAAATAACGCTAACTCGGCGAATCTCGTTTGCTTTTTATTGACAATGTAAACCAATTTAATGTAAGCACATATTTTAATCCAGTCCTCAGCTTCTCCCTGAACTTCTTCTGTGCTAGTCCGTAGATATACGTGTTGGTGCAAGTGCAGAGAAACTCCAGCATAAAGCCAAGCTGCTGTAGGATATATCTTGGGTTGGTGTGGTATCTGTCTCTGTAGGTATAATTTTCCACTTGCCAGGTCATAGAATATACAACTCTGGGTGTCCACAGTAAAATGAAATTGGTTGATATAGCGAACAATAAAACGATCGACTTTCTCCGACTTTCCACCTCTGCATCCTTCTGATTGTCGCTAATATTCCGCGGTACCCGGCGGACTTTATTTGCCGCTAGTATATGTCTGGCAGTTAATGTATTGAACAGAAGCATTAAGCAGATTGGAGCCACTGCAGTCAGAATACCGTCACATAACTGGTATGCTCTCCAGAAGGGTGACGTTAAGAATGCTGTTGTGACGAGACAGCGTTTAGAATGCACAGCAAAGTAAAATGGCAGAGCTTTTGCGTAACACGCTGTACATACAGATACCACCATCACAATCGCTGTTTTCTCGGTGCAGTATCTTTTTCGCAGCTTCTGACAGCAGATGGCGATGTAGCGATCGAAAGTAAAGGCGACCGTAAACCAAACGGAACAGTCAGAGTTTGCGGCCCGCAGAACAATTATTACAGCACAACCTGGAGTTCTGAAGAGGAAATTAGCAAAGACATAGATAAAATTAACTTGTTCGAAAATAACAGCCACGATGACGACCATCAAATCTGCTACTGCCATGGCCACCAAGTAGCGGGTGATGCATTTGGAAAGGCCACATTTTCCCCGGGATAGGATCACAATCGCCGTTAAATTAACTGAAAAAAAATATAAAGCATGTTAACATATCTCCTAGTCCCCACGTTGGCGACTGTGAATTGAGTTCCTCAGTAAAAATAATAGACTGCAGCTGATAAGACTGAAAGTGCACAAGCAACTTACAGCAGATACCTCCGCTGATTTATGTTCTGAGGTAAAGAGACCACAAAGCAACGGGGTGCGTTATTATGTTTTAAGTAACAGCCGAAAACCTTCCGTTTATTCTGTTAACTATGATACCTGTTGCACGCAGCACAGGACATATCGAGCACATTCCCATTGTTTAAAGGTATTGGTGATTTAGGAGGAACAGAACATACTGGGTGACTTATTTGAAATTCACAGTATTTAACTTTATGACGTGCGTTAAATTGACTACCGAAAATGGAATAAATATATATTTTAAGTTGTATCTGTAAACTCAGTGGAATGTATTGCAGCTGTCAGCGGAGGTTGTTCGAGTTGGCAGACGAAAGCTTCTGATCGCACGAGGTGCTAAACGGCTGTCAAGGCTGCCTGGGCCAGGATATCATATCATTCCCGTTCACAAGAGCCTTTATTCTTCTGCTGTTCCTCCTTGCGGTACGGAGATAGCAGCAAACCCTCCAAGCCTGGGGCTCGTGTCACTGCTTACGGGACAAAAGTATGCTTATTTGAAGAAACACAGAGAAACTTGTTTTAAAGTTTTTTAAAAAAAAGAAACAAAAGCAAATCAACTCAGTAAGGTCACGAATTTGTTTATAGATTTCCAGCAAGTTCTTATCAGAATAACACAGAAGAAAACTTCAAAATAAATGTATTTCAGAGTGACGATAACATTGATAAGTTAATGTGGGGAATTCGAAAACGTGATGAAAAGACATGACAATTTGGATTTTCATTACTTCTATGGAAAAGGTGGATTTGGCGAATTCTGCAAGACAGCACATGCCTTTATCCCGGACACCAATGGCAAATGTTTGCGTTGTGAGTGTATAATCGTATTTACGTTTGAAAAGGTAACCCACGGAAAACTCCATTCATATGGCGAGGGAGTGACCAAATTAAACTAAACACTGCCTTCTTGTCAGCTTTCTTAGCTGTCCTGTACGATATTTTGAATACAATCGTGTTGGGATTGCCCAGTGGTGGCTGGATATACAGAATTGAATTGTAACTGTACTCAATTTCCAAGACAGATTTAAACTAGTTAGGCATCAATAATTACATTGCAGAACACAATATTTGTATTTTCTTCTCACACAGTTCCCATTTGTCTGAAATAATACAATAGACTAAACATCTCGGTGGTAAGATAAAGAGAATGTCGAAAGCCGTCAGTGGAGTGCATTCGGCGCAAGTACGAAAATAAGAGTCAGTCCCAGCACCTTACCAGGAAAATACCGACAGCTGCGAGTACAGGATAGTAAATTCTGACGATGTTGTAAATTGCTGGATATCCCATTCTGTATCTGAATCACCGATAAGCTCTTTAATCTGCTAACACGCCTCTGAGTTCCTTTCTTCTAAGAATTCTTGTACGCAACGAGTAGGTCAATTTATGCGAGTACCTCTTCAATCATTATATCTACAGATCCCTGAACAAACACTTAGTCTGATCTATTTTTATCATGTTGAAATTGTGCAATAGATTTAACTCTTCAGGTGATCGCACTTGAACATTGTTTGGGAAGGGCTTCCATGGAGAACGCTGCACGTTTTATTCTGCATCACCAGGTAGTTTTCCACATCGATCCCTGAAAAACATGTCATAACAAGTTTAAACGCATTAAATTCCCGGTCACTTACACCACTTGGAATTGGATTAAGTAAGTTTATTGTCGCATGTGATAAAAACTCCCTGCAAGCGAGTAATTTATGTGCTGTTTTATGTCTTCAGTAGGATTTACTCTGGAAACGATAGTCAAAAGCTGATATTATATAAAATGAAATGTTTAGTTTATCCCTGCATGCTCGTAATATCAAAAAACCTGCAGTTAACCTGACAACGACCTGAGATGCCCCTCACAGTCAACCGTGTGAAGGAAAGTTGTGACAGACCCTGGTTCTGTACAATGCACAATGACTCCGCATACGCCACGTATGCGCTGTGTTCTTGTCAGAATTCACCTGTTCGACGATGCGATTGGAATGAACCAGTAATACTAATTTTGAGTATAATGTTTAGCGAGAAACTATGGTCACTTTGTTATCCAGAACGTTGTTTCATGTTGTTGCGGTGATTACAAAAATAATTTGATTCTCTCTCACACTCATTGTTAAGAACAGTTCTTAAAATATCTAAACTATACTAATTTTGTGAAATTTCTACAATATCTGATGAAGCATTGGTGTACTATTGTCACATATCGATTAAAAACTAAACAAAAGAATACCGTTGTTATTAAAATTAACCGAGACAGTTTTCATCAGAATAGTCCGGAATATCCTTGCAATTGAGAAATGAGTGTACTTGGCAATACCCTTATCTCTAGTGTTACCAGCTTTAGCTGAGAAAAGGGAAACATAATATCAGCAATAAAATAAAATGCCACCGGTATTCCAAAACGGATATCCGTATGTACCCTGGTCGGTGTGTGCTCTGGACAGCATTTGTTCTCCATGTAGGGAGCGGCTGCAGCCAAAACTTGCCGGAGGTGTAAATTTGCTATTGGAAAATAGAGGTGTCTACCGGCTCGGTTTGCGCCGCCGTTGTCTTGTGCTCGCCAGAGCTCGTCCGGACTAAGCGCTGGTGCAAGTACCTGCATCAGATACTGGAAGCAACACGCTAGTGTTGCACTGCTGAATATACACGCACGCACCAGAAGACCCGAAAATGATGCAGCAGAATTCAAATTCGCCTAAATACACAGTAGACAACAGCTGCTTAAATTTTTTCTCAGGGTAGCAGTCCAGTTAAAACTGAGTTACACTCAAGCAGTTTACAGAAGATGCGCGTGGATTGGACATTAGACATAAACACATTCATATTGCGTGTATATCATTGAGTAGTGCAGCTTGAGTCTGGCGTGAGAGTATATGGGGACAAACTTCATCTAGGTTGTGACACAACATCCGGTCATACCAGTAGAACGACAGAACAATTACAGAATCCGAAAAGACATATTAAACGAAGTAATTCATGAACTTGCACAAAATCTTGAAAAAAACCAACCTAAAGACCACAACCATCCTATGCAAGACAATATGGTTGGTGTCACCACCCCATGTGTTACTGAAAATAAAATTATGGAAAAGAGCATCTCCAGACCACGACAGTAAATCCACAGAATGATTAGGACGGCGCGAGGCTTACAGACGAAACTACCTAAACTTCGAGCACAACATGAACAGGATCTATTGCCAGGGGCCAATCAAATTGACCTTACATGGCAAAACAGAACAAATCTTCAAAATTTTCAAAAATCGTTCATATTCTCAATGATATTACCACTATACTTAGGAAAACTAAACATTTGAAGAACTAAACATAATAACATACCGCGCAGTATTATCATCACAGTAGTGTAATGGCTCTAAAATAGAGGCATCATCAATAAAAACATTAAAACTGCGTAATAAAACGAAGACATCGAAACAGCGGCAGAGATGAAAAAATGGAATTGAACCTTCAAGAGCAGAAAGAGTCCGCCTATTGGAGAATAAGATGAGTATTAGAAAAACATAGTAGAATTTAAAGATAGAATAAAACTTGGTGCATACATAGCCAGATGAAGTTTACACATGAAGTGCGTCAGTCATAATTATGAAAACATAATTATCAGTTGAGAAACGATGAAAAACGTTTCTGTAGGATATTGAAATTTCATGCAATGCACATAAGTGTTCGCAACCCAAGCACAGTTTTATGACAGGCATGGAAATAATGAAGCATAGGTTTAATATCTGGTAAAATACGATGAAGTACTATCAAGAAACAAGCATAATTCGGGAGGAAAATGAAAGCACACGCAATAACGAAGACATGTGAACACTCGAGGTTGCAAAGTATATACTGAAAGTGGGTATAAAACTAGTAACATCTAGAAAAGTACCGTCAGTAATAATATTGATACAAAAAAGTTACTATCTACATCTTTATGCATTAATGCATATCAATATTTTTCGTAAAAATCCTGAAGTGTCGAATTATTGACGGAAAGGAAATAATATCCATTAAGTAAAGTAAAAATGACAAATAACTCATCAAAATATAGCCTATTGCATGTTTACTAACTACGAGGGGTGAGTGGTAAGTTCGCGACCTAAGGTAGAACGAGATGAGTTATACGGCTCTCTTTACAAGCACATGCAAGTCAACTCTTTGAGTGATTATGCAGAAAGTTTGTAGTTAATGACTCATCAGTTAATAACTAATCGGGGTGATGGATAAGTTCGTGGCCTAAGTTAGAAGAAGATGAGTTATTAACTTCACACTTTCTGCATAATCACTCAAAGAGTTGTCCTGCATGTGCATGTAAAGAGAGCTGTATAACTCATCTCCTTCTACCTCAGGACACGATCTTATCAATCAGCCATCTGTGGACACTTTCTGGAGGTCCAATATCCGGATGCTCCACGACCGCTGGACTAAGTGTGTAAATGTAGGAGTGGACTATGTTGAAAAATAAATGTGCTAGGTTTTCTAAAATTGAATCCTTCTACCCAAGGCCACGAACTTATCAATCACCCCCTGTATTCAGGAGGTCAGTGTGGATATGGTGGAGGATTACAAATACCTGGGGATACGAATTTACAATAAACTGGACTGGTCAAAGAACACTGAGGCTGTTTACAATAAGGATCAGAGCCGTCTCTATTTCCTGAGGAGACTGAGGTTCTTTAACATCTGCCGACGATGCTGAGGATATTCTACGAGTCTGAGGTGGTCAGTGCTATCATGTTTGCTGTTGTGTGCTGGGGAAGCAGGCTGAGGGTGGCAGACACCAACAGAATTAACAAACTCATTCGTAAGGCCAGTGTTGTTGTGGGGATGGAACTGGACTCTCTCACGGTGATGTCTGAAAAGAGGATGCTGTGTAAGTTGCATGCCAACTTGGTCAATGTCTCCAATCCACTACATGATGTACTGGGTGGGCACAGGAGTACATTCAGCCAGAGACTCATTCCACCGAGATGCAACACAGAGCGTCATAGGAAGTCATTCCTGCCTGTGGCCATCAAACTTTACAACTCCTTCCTTGGAGGGTCAGACATCTTGAGCCAATAGGCTGGTTCTGGACTTATTTCATAATTTACTGGCATAATTTACATATTACTATTTAACTATTTATGTTTCTATTACTATTTATTATTTATGGAGCAACTGTAACGAAAACCAATTTCCCCCGGGATTAATAAAGTATGACTATGACTATTTATACCATTGTTACTCTATGCATCTCGCAGCTAATCCACACTAATTTAGATTAGCGCAATATACTTTCAAGGAGCAGGAAACATGTTGTGATTGTGTGGAAGGACGTGAAAAACAACTGATAATTTCTGCCATTGTAAATCAAGGCCAGCTGAAAAGCAGAGACATTTTATGTTTCCACCTGGACGATCAAAAAGCTGTTGATTCTGTCCCACACTTATGTCTTATTGATGTTCTTACTATCCGTATAAGTTACACCCAATTCTTGTGAAATCCATACAACAACATTTGAATTATTGGCGCATGATAATCACGCTAACCAACAAAAAAAAAAACAAAAAAAAAAACACTCACCATTTTCTAAACCAACCTAAACATTTTTCTGGGCTACTCTCTAAGCCCACTATAATTTTGGCTTGCTTTAAACCAAGCCTCGCATATGCTGAAGTTGTGGAGATTAGGATATCAAATTGCAAACGCTAAATTAGTGGACGATTTGATCTAAAATGCATCGTCATATGTCAAACTACAACAGTTTATCGAATCAGTAAAATAGGTTCTAAGCATACAATAATGAACTTTGTCCCAGATAAGTGCCGAAACTGAAACGTAACGAGAGTCACAATCGGGATAGTAGAACAAAGACAGATCTGCAGGATGCAACGCAAACGAAGAATGATTACGATCTGCTGGGATATTAACAAGCAGATGCATAGGTCATAGTGCGATGAAAGGAAAACTTCCGACAGAATTTACTACGAGGCTTAAGAAGCTTCCCCGAACAGAGCTGAGTAATAAAGATATAGCAAGGCCAATAAAGACTTTCGTTACAACGATATTAAAGTATCTGGAACATTTAGAAAGGAAAACAGGAAATCAAGTTGGAAATTAAATAAGTGGAATGAACACTTGAACGCGTTTAGAATAACACTAGGTCGGACAAAAGGAAGGAGGAACATAGATAAAACATCTACACCACAGTCAGTTCACACTTCTGAGTATATTATTTTCATAAACGAAACACGACTCAGTACTCCGTGAGGCCATATAAAATTCTGATGAGAAGTATACACCACTAAACTTACATGAAAGCACAACTCAGAAAAATGAAGAAGTTACCATCTTAGAAGAAGAAGTTAACCAATAGAAGGGCATCCCTCCTAAAGAAGACTATGCACGATATAGTTGGAAGCCTCCGCACGATATAGTTGAAGGGTTCTTCCCAGAAAGAGAATGGTTCCTTGTGGGAATACATGACCCAGTGGTTGACACAAAAAAAAAGAAATCAGAAATACACAATAAAATATCAACAAATTCAAGACGATGTATGCAGGAAACGCCTGGAGAAGCCAGAAACAATTCAATACGTGAGAGGATGATGCAGCAATTTTACACAATCTGATCATTTCACTGGCACAATCAAGTGGCAATCATCCGGACCAAAATCTTGCTTCAAAATAGAAACTCCGAAAAAAACTAACTGACCATAAGTACACGCCTGATCCTGGTTTAGAGTCAAATTCCTAGTTTTGGGAACTAGGCAGAAGACTGAAGAACAGGACCTGAAGGATGGCGTTCTCAGATTGCTGCCAGTGCTACGTGGTAGTGATGGTGGGAACTGGAGGAGAAGGCAGTTGAATGCATGGCTGAGGAGTTGGTGCACGGGGCAGGGTTTTAAATTTTTGGATAATTGGGATCTCTTCTAGGGAAGGAGGGACCTGTAAAGATTGGATGAGTTGCATCTGAACTCGAGAGGGAGCAATATCCTTGCAGGTAAGTTTGCTAGCATGGATACGGGAGGGTGTAAACTAATTTGGAAGAGGGATGGAACCCGGAGTGATAGAGCGGTGAAAGAAGTGCATGGAGTAAAGCAAGATCTAACATATAGAGAGGCTTTGAGGAAAGAGAAGCAGAATAAAGGGTGTAAAGGTAGTAAGGTAGAATGGCTAAAGGGCGTGTACTTCAATGCAAGAAGCATCATGAACAAAGGTGATGGACTGAGAACTCGGTAAATACATGGAATTATGATGTAGTGGCCATTACAGAGACTTGGTAGGCACCAGGATAGGAATGGATTCTGAATATTCCTCGATTTCAGTGCTTCAAAAGGGATGGGATGGGGGAGCGGAGGAGGGGAGCGTTACTGGTCAGGGATACTATTACAGCTACAGAAGGGTTGGGTAATGTAGCAGGATGCTCTTTTGAGTCAGTATGGGTGGAAATCAGGAACAGGAATGGAGCAGTTACTCTATTGGGGGTATTCTATAGGCCCCCTAGGAGCAGCAGATATACCGAGGGGCAGATTAGGAGGCAGAATGTAGAAAGGTGCAAAACTAACAGGGTTGTTATCATGGGTGACTTTAACTTCCCTAATATTGATCGACGTCTGATTAGTTCCAATAGTTTAGACAGGGCAGAGCTTGTTAAGTGTGTCCAGGACGGATTCCTGTCACAGTATGTTGGCAGGCCGACTAGGGGGAATGCTATTCTAGATCTAGTATCAGGTAACGAATCAGTTCAGGTCACAGATGTCTCAGTGAGTGAGCATTTGGGGGACAGTGACCACCGCTCCCTAGCCTTCAGCATTGTCATGGAAAAGGATAGAATCAGAGAGGACAGCAAAATTTTTAATTGGGGAAGGGCAAATTATGAGACTATAAGGCTCGAACTTACCGGTGTGAATTGGGATGGTGTTTATGCAGGGAAATGTACTATGGACATGTGGTCGATGTTTAGAGATCTCTTGCAGGATGTTAGGGATAAATTTGTCCCGATGAGGAAGATAAAGAATGGGAGGGTAAAGGAACCATCGGTGATAAGTGAGGTGGAAAATCTAGTCAGGTGGAAGAAGGCAGCATACATAACGCTCAGGAGCAAGGATTAGATGGATATATTGAGACATATAGGGTAGCAAGAAGGGAGCTTAAGAAGAGGCTGAGAAGAGCAAGAAGGGGGTCTGAGAAGGCCTTGGCGAGTAGGGTAAAGGAAAACCGCAAGGCATTCTTCAATTATGTGAAGAACGAAAGGATGACTGGAGTGAAAGTACGACCGATTAGAGATACAGGTGGAAAGATGTGCCTGGACGCTGTGGAAGTGAGAGAGGTCCCCATTGAATATTTCTCTTCGGCATTCACCAATGAGAGGAAACTTGATGACGGTGAGGACAATATAAGTGAAGTCAATGCTCTGGAGCATGTTGATATTAAGGGAGAGGAGGTGTTGGAGTTATTAAAATACATTGGGACGGATAAATCCCCGAGGCCTGACGGATATCCCCCAGGCTGCTCCACGAGGCGAGGGATAAGATTGCTGAGCCTCTGGCTAGGATCTTTATGTCCTCGTTGTCTACGGGAATGGTGCCGGAGGATCTGAGGGAGGCGAATGTTGTTCCCTTGTTCAAAAGAGGTAGTAGGGATCGTCCGGGTAATTATAGACAAGTGAGCCTTACGTCTGTGATGGGAAAGCTGCTGGAAAAGGTTCTGAGATAGGATCTATGGGCACTTAGAGAATCATGGTCTGATCAGGGAGAGTCAGCATGGCTTTGTGAAGGGCAGATCGTGTCTAACAAGCCAGATAGAATTCTTTGAGGAGGTGACCAGGCATATAGATGAGGGTAGTGCAGTGGATGTGATCTATATGGATTTTAGTAAGGCATTTGGCAAGTTTCCACGTGGTTGGCTTATTCAGAAAGTCAGAAGGCATGCGATCCAGGAAAGTTTGGCGAGGTGGATTCAGAATTGGCTTGTCTGCAGAAGGCAGAAGATCGTGGTGCAGGGTGTACATTCGGATTGGAGGGCTTTGACTAGTGGTGTCCCGCAAAGATCGGTTCTGGGACCTCTACGGTTCGTAATTTTTATTAACGATCTAGCTGTGCGGGTAGAAGGGTGGGTTGGAAAGTTTGCAGACGGCAAAAAGGCTGGTAGTGTTGTAGATAGTGTAGAGGATTGTCTAAGATTGCAGAGAGATATTGATAGGATGCAGAAGTAGGCTGAGAAGTGGCAGATGGAGTTCAACCCGGAGAAGTGTTAGGTGGTAGACTTTGGAAGGACAAACTCCAAGGCAGAGTTCAAAGTAAATGGCAGGATTCTTGGTAGTGTGGAGGAGCAGAGGGATCTGGGCGTACATGTCCACAGATCCCTGAAAGTTGCCTCTCAGGTAGATAGGCTAATTAAGAAAGCTTATAGGGTGTTAGCTTTCATAAGCCGAGAGATAGAGTTTAAGAGCCGTGAGGTAATGATGCAGCTCTACAAAGCTCTATTTATGCCACACTTGGAGTACTGTGTCTATTTCTGGTCACCTCACTATGGGAAGTATGTGGAAGAATTGGAAAGGGTAAAGAGGAGATTTACCAGGATGTTGCCTTGTTCAGAGAGTATGTATTATGATCAGAGATTAAGGGAGCTAGGACTTTACTCTTTGGAGAGAAGGAGGTTCCAGGGTCCGAACCGTGTGCCAAATTCATTTATCCTGTGATGGATACTTCATCGTCGAGGTGATAGAAGGCTCCCAATGAAAGGTCGTTCCCCACTTGTTCAAAATAGAATGTCATGCTAAAAGTCGAGCTTATTGTCATATGCACAGATAAATGCATGCAGAGGTGGAATGAAAAACATTCCTGCTGAAGATTCACATGTATATAGGAAGCCTTCAGAAGAAAAAAACATATATACAAGAAATAATGCATACAGAAGAATGTCAACATTTTATCATATTCTCAATTACCTACATGCATAACTGGAAACACACAATACAGCAAATGCGTAGCACTCACAAGAAAAAAAAATCGAACCTCAGCTAGATGATGTCAAATTACCGATATGAAGGAACATTGTTTTTGATGAGTGTGCATACAACACGCATGTTATCATAAGGAATAAATGCAACAGCTATTTCTGCAACTATTAAAGCCGAATGAACTCCCGTGGAAGGAAATCTGAAATAATAAACTTAAATAGACAAACAATCGTGTTTCTGATTCCGTAGCTCAATAGTCAATAGTTGTTTGTTTCCTATATGGATTCTGGTTGACATTCATTCTTCTGTGTTGCTCTTCCATCAGCCACAATGAGCAGGGGTTTCATTAGGTATCGGTTAATAGTCCAGGTACCAACAATCAAACCGTCGTTGTTTAATCTGCCAAATCAACTTGCTCTATTGAAGCTAATCAGTCATACAGTGACGTATAAACACAGGAGTGTGCGAAGCCGAAATTGAAAATAAACACTTTCGAAGAATAGCGTTAAATCGGCTAATCTCGTTTGCATGTTATTGACAAAATAAACCAATATAATGTAAACACGTATTTTATTCCATTCCCCAGCTTCTCCCTGAATTTCTTCTGGGTCAGTCCGTAGATATACGTGTTAGTGCAAGTGCAGAGAAACTCCAGCATATAGCCAACCTGTTGTAGGATATATCTTGGGTTGGTGTGGTATCTGTCTGTGTAGGTATAATTTTCCACTTGCCAGTTTATAAAATGTACAACACTGGGTGTCCACAGTAAAATGAAATTGGTTGATATAGCGAACAATAAAACAATTGAATTTCTCCTGTTCTCCAACTCTGCATCCTTCTGATTCTCGCCAATATTCCGAAGTGCCCGGCGGACTTTGTTAGCCGCTATAATATGCCTGGCAGTTAATGTGTTAAACAGCAACATTAAGCAGATAGGAGCCACTGCAGTCAGAATACCATCACAGAACTGGTATGCTCTCCAGAAGGGTGACGTTAAGAATGCCGTTGTGGCGACACAGCGTTCAGAATGCACGGCAAAGTAAAATGGCAGAGCTTTTCCGTAACACGCTATACAGACAGATACCACCATCATAATCGCAGTTTCTTCTGTGCAGTATCGACTTCGCAGCTTCTGACAGCAGATGGCGATGTAGCGATCAAAAGTAAAGGCGACCGTCAACCAAACAGAACAGTTTGAGTTTGCGTTGCGCAGAACAATTATCACAGCACACACCGGAGTTCTGAACAAGAAATTAGCAAACATGTAGATAAAATTAATTTGTTCGAAAATAACAGCCACGATGACGACCGTCAAATCTGCTACTGCCATGCTCACCAAGTAGCGGGTGATGCATTTGGAAAGGCCAAATTTTCCCCGGGATAGGATCACAATCGCCGTTAAATTAACTGAAAAAAATATGAAGCATATTAATATATCTCCTGGTACCCACGTTGGTGACTGTGAATTGAGATCATCAGTAAAAATAATAGACTGGAGCCGATAAGACTGATAGTACTCCAGCATCTTTCATCAGAAATCGCGGCAGATTTACGTTCTGGAGTAAAAAAAACCCAGAAAGAAACCTGGGAGCAGCGTTGTGTTTTAAATAACAGCCGAAAACCTTCCGTTTGTTCTGTCAACTGTGGTACCTGTTGCACCCAGCAAGGGGCAGATCGAACGCATTCCCATTGTTTAAAGGTGTTGGTGACTTACAAGGAACAGAACATACACTAGGTGACTTATTTGAAATTCACATTATTTAACTTCATGGCGTGCTTTAAATTAACTACTGAAATGGGGAAAAATATATAAAGTTGTCTCTGTAGACTCACTGGAACATATTGCAGCTGTCAACGGAGCTATTTCGAGCTGTCAGAGGGAAGACTTTGATCTCACTAGATGCTAAACGGCTGTCATATAATTCCCGTTCACAAGAGCCTATATTCTTCAGCTGCTCGCCCTTGCGGTACGGAGATAGCAGCAAACTCTAGAAGCATGTGGCTCCTCTCACTGCTTACGGGACAAAAGTATGCTTGTTTGAAGAAATACAGAAAAAATTATTTTAAAGTTTTTCTTTAAAAAAAAAAGAAACGAAAACAAATCAACTCAGTAAGGACACATATTTGTTTATAGATTTACAGCAAGTTCTTATCAGAATAACACAGGAGCAAACTTCAAAATAAATATACTTCAGAGTGACGATAACATTGATATGTTAATGTGAGGAATCCAAAAACGTGATGAAGAAACATCACAATTTGGATATTCTTTAATTCTATGGAAAACTTGCATGTGGCGAATTCTGCAAGACAGTACATGTCTTCATCCCGACACTTCGATGGCAAGTGCTTGCATTGTGAGTGTATAATCATATCTACGTTTGAAAAGGCAACCCACTGAAAACTCCATTCACATGGCGACGGAGTAACCGATTAAATCAATCACCGTCTTCTTGTTCGCTCCCTTAGCTGCCCTTGCCGACATTTTGAATACAATCATGTTGGGACTAGCCAGGGGTAGCTGGATATACGGAATTATATTGAAAACTGTACTCAATTTCTCAAAAGAGTTTCACACCAGTTAGGTATCATTAACTATATTGTAGAACATAATATTTGCATTTTCTTCTCATACAGTTCCCATTTTCTGAAATAATACAATAGAGTTATAATCACGGTGGTAAGGTTAAGCGAATTTCGAAAGCAGTCAGTGGAGTGCATTCGGCGGAAGCACAAAATTACCAGTCAGTTCCAGCACCTTACCAGGAATACCGACAGCTGCGAGTACAGGATAGTAAATTCTGACGATGTTGTAAATTGCTGCATATCCCATTTTGTATCTAAATCACCGATGAGCTGTATAATCTGCACATACACCTCTCAGTTCCTTTCTTCTATGAATTCTTGGCTGCAACGTGTAGGGTCAATTTATGCGAGTACCTATTCAAACATTCTATCTACGGACCACTGAACAAACACCTATTCTGAACTATTTTTATCATTACGAAATTGTGCAATAAATTTAACTCTTCAGGTGATTGTACTTGAATGTTGTTTGGGAAAAGCTTCCATGGAGAACGCTGCATGTTGTATTCTGCATCACCAGGTTCGCACCGACTGACCAAGGTTGTCTTCCCAATTGATCACTTAATAATTTTAATAACAAGTTACAACGCATTAAATATCTTTTCACTTACTCACTTGGAATTGCATTAAGTAAGTTTAATGTCGCATGTGATAAAAAAAACAACTCCCTGCAAGCGGGTAATTTATGTGGCGTTTTATCTCTTCAATCGGATTCGCTCTGGAAGCAATAGGCAAAAGCTGATATGTTTAGCTTATCCCTGCATGCTCGTAATATGAAAAACTGCAGTTAACCTGACAACGACCTGAGAGGCCCCTCACAGACAACCGTGTGAAGGAAAGTTGTGTTAGAGCCTGGTTCTGTACAATGCACAATGAGTCCGCAAACACGGTGTATGCGCTGTGTGTTTGTCGGAATTCCCCTGTTCGACGATGCGATTGGAATAAACCAGTAATACCAATTTTGTGTATAAGGTTTAGCGAGAAACTGCGGTTACCTTGTTATCCAGAACGTTGTTTCATGTTGTTACATTGATTATAAAAATAATTTGATTCTCTCCCACACTCATAGTTAAGAACAGTTCTTAAGATATCAAAACTAGACCAATTTTATGAAATTTTTACAATATCTGATGAAGCATTAGTATACTGATGTCACATATCGATTAAAACTAAAAAAGAAGAATACGGTTGTTATCAAAATTAACCGAGACAGTTTCCAGTAGAATAGTCTGAAATCTTCTTGCAATTCAGAAATGAGTGTGCTTGCCCTTATATCTATTTTAGCAACTTTAGCTGAGCTAAGGTAAACATAATATCATAAATAAAATAAAATGCCACCCGTATACCAAAGCGGAAACAAATGGATCTCCGTATGTACCCTGGTCGGGCTGTGCTCTGGACATCATCCGTTCTCCGTCCTGGGAGCGGCTGCAGCCAAAACTTGCCGAAGGTGTAAATTTGCTGTTTGAAATACAAAGATGTCTACCGGTTCGGTTTGCGCCGTCATTGCCTTTGGCTCGCCAAAACTCGCCCAGAGCAAGCGCTGGTACAGATACCTGTATCAGATAGTGTAAGCATAACGCAAGTGTTGCTCTGCTGAACACTTCCACTCAAGCAGTTTACAGAAGTAGGACGCGCGTGTATTGGACTTGAGAAGCAAACGCATTCATATTGCGTGCATATCATCGAGTCGTGTAGTTTGAGTCTGACATGAGAGCATATAGGGGCAAACTTCATATAAGTTGTGACACAACATCCGGTCATGCCAGTAGAACGACAAAACAATTACGGAATCCCAAAAGAGATATTAAACAAGGAGGTGAAGATGGCGGGGTGACGGCAACGCGCGCGGCCTTTCCGGTGATGAATATCTGTAATCTGTCAAGTAGGGGATATTGCACAATCCTGATTTAATGGAGCCAGACGTGAGATTACGGAGGAACATCTGGAAAACTTCTGAAATGCCAGCTTCGCTGCCGCTGCTACTGTGTGGTAACCGGAATCTCCAGAGCAGAAGGTCCCGAAATCCTCTGCTTTCAGCGGCCAGAGCGAGGTCTTATTTGAAGAACTAAACATAAAAACAGGCTGCGCAGCATCATCAACAGTGTCGTGCAATGACTCTAAAATGGGGGCATCATCAATGGAAACCAACATCTGACGAATGAAATGAGTACATCGAAATAGCAGAAGACACGAGGAAATAAAATTGAAGCCTTAAGAGCAGAAAGAGCTCGCCTATTGGAGAATAAAATGAGCATTGCAAAAATATGTAGAACTTTCAGGGATATTCAATATTCAGGAGGGATAGACACGAAAGAAAAGGAGGTGGGGTGGCGTTGCTGGTCAGAGAGGAGATTAACTCAATATAAAAGAAGGGCATATGGCGGGAGGATTTGGAATCGATATGGGTAGAGCTGCATAACACTAAGGGGCCGAAAACGCTGGTGGGAGTTGTGTACAGGCCACCTAACAGTAGCAGTGAGGTTGGGAATGGTATTAAACAGGAAATTAGAAATGTGTGCAATAAACGAACAGCAGTTATAATGGGTGACTTGAATCTAGATGTAGATTGGGTGAACCAAATTGGTAGGGGTGCTGAGGAAGAGGATTTCTTGGAATGTATGCTGGATGGTTTTTTGAACCAACATGTCGAGGAACCAACTAGAGAGCAGGCTATTCTAGACTGGGTATTGAGCAATGAGGAGGTGTTAATTAGCAATCTTATCGTGAGAGGTCCCTTGGGTAAGAGTGACCATAATATGGTGGAATTCTTCATTAAGATGGAGAGTGACATAGTTAATTCTGAAACAACGGTTCTGAACTTAAAGAAGGATAAATTTGAAGGTATGAGACGTGAATTAGCTAAGATAGCCTGACAAATGACACTTAAAGGGTTGACGCTGGATCTGCAATGGCAAAATGTAAAGATCGCATGGATGAACTACAACAACTGTTCATCCCAGTTTGGCAAAAGAATAAATCAAGGAAGGTAGTGCACCCGTGCCTGACAAAGGAAATTAGGGATAGTATCAAATCCAAAGAAGAAGCATACAAATTAGCCAGAAAAAGTGGCTCCCCTGAGGACTGGGAGAAATTCAGAGTTCAGCAGAGGAGGACAAAGGGCTTAATTAGGAAGGTGAAAAAATTATGAGAGAAAACTAGCAGGAAACATAAAAACTGACTGTAAAAGCTTTTATAGATATGTGAAAAGAAAAAAATTGGTTAAGACAAATGTAAGTACCCTACAGACAGAAACAGGTGAATTGATTATGGGGAGCAAGGACATGGCAGACCAATTGAATAATTACTTTGGTTCTGTCTTCACTGAGGTGGACATAAAAAATCTTGCGGAAATAGTAGGGGACAGAGGGTCCAGTGAGATGGAGGAACTGAGGGGAATACATGTTAGTAGGGAAGTGGTGTTAGGTAAATTGAAGGGATTAAAGGAGGATAAATACCCAGGGCCAGATGGTCTGCATCCCAGAGTGCTTAAGGAAGTAGCCGAAGAAATAGTGGATGCATTAGCGATAATTTTTCAAAACTCTTTAGATTCTGGACTAGTTCCTTAGGATTGGATGGTGGCTAATGTAACCCCACTTTTTAAAAAAGGAGGGAGAGAGAAACCAGGGAATTATAGACCGGTTAGCCTAACATCGGTGGTGGGGAAACTGCTGGAGTCAGTTATCAAAGATGTGATAACAGCACATTTGGAAAGCCGTGAAATCATCGGACAAAGTCAGCATGGATTTGTGAAAGGAAAGTCATGTCTGACGAATCTCATAGAATTTTTTGAGGATGTAACTAGTAGAGTGGATAGGGAGAACCAGTGGACGTGGTATATTTGGATTTTCAAAAGGCTTTTGACAAGGTCCCACACAGGAGATTAGTGTGCAAACATAAAGCACACGGTGTTGGGGTTAGGTATTGATGTGGATAGAGAATTGGTTGGCAGACAGGAAGCAAAGAGTGGGAATAAATGGTACCTTTTCAGAATGGCAGGCAATGACTAGTGGGGTACCGCAAGGCACAGTGCTGGGACCCCAGTTGTTTACAATATATATTAATGACTTGGATGAGGGAATTAAATGCAGCATCTCCAAGTTTGCGGATGATACGAAGCTGGGCGGCAGTGTTAGCTGTGAGGAGGATGCAGGGCCACTTGGATAGGTTAGGTGAGTGGGCAAATTCATGGCAGATGCAATTTAATGTGGATAAATGTGAAGTTATCCACTTTGGTGGCAAAAATAGGAAAACAGATTATTATCTGAATGGTGGCCGATTAGGAAAAGGGGAGGTGCAACGAGACCTGGGTGTCATTATACACCAGTCATTGAAAGTGGGCATGCAGGTGCAGCAGGCAGTGAAAAACACGAATGGTATGCTTGCATTTATAGCAAGAGGATTCGTGTACAGGAGCACACCTGGATTACTGTGTGCAGTTTTGGTCCCCTAATCCGAGGAAAGACACCCTTGCCATAGAGGGAGCACAAAGAAGGTTGATTCCTGGGATAGCAGATCTTTCATATCATGAAAGACTGGATGAACTCGGCTTATACTGGTTGGAATTTAGAAGATTGAGGGGGGATCTGATTGAAACGTATAAAATCCTAAAGGGATGGGACAGGTTAGATGCAGGAAGATTGTTCCCGATGTTGGGGAAGTCCAGAACGAGGGGTCACAGTTTGAGGATAAAGGGGAAGCTTTTTAGGACCGAGATTAGGAAAAAACTTTTTCACACAGAGAGTGGTGAATCTCTGGAATTCTCTGTCACAGGAAACGGTTGAGGCCAGTTCATTGGCTGTATTTAAGAGGGAGTTAGATATAGCCCTTGTGGCTAAAGAGATCAGGGGGTATGGAGGGGAGGCTGGTACAGGGTTCTGAGTTGGATGATCAGCCATGATCATACTGAATGGCGGTGCAGGCTCGAAGGGCCGAATGGCCTACTCCTGCACCTATTTTCTATGTTTCTATGTAGTTTATAGATAGAATAAAACGTGGTGCATATGAGGAGAGATTGATAAGTTCGTGGCCTAAGGTAGAAGGAGACGAGTTACTAACTTCAAATTTTCTGCATAATCACTCAAAGAGTTGACCTGCATGCACATGTAACGAGAGCTGTATAAGTCATTTCCTTCTACCTTATCAATCACCCATCTCTGGGCACTTTCTGGAGGTCCAAGATCCGTTTCCTCCACGACCGCTGGACTACGTGTGTAAATGTAGGTGGGGAGTATATTGAATAATAAATGTGCGGGGTTTTTCTAAGATTGACTCTTTCTACCTTAGGCCATGAACATATCAATCGCCCGTTGTACAAAGCCAGACGAAAGAGACACAGCAAATGCGCCAGTCAGAATTATGAAAACATAACTATTAGTTGAGAAACGACGTTTCCATTTATACAGGACACTGAAATTTAATGGAACGCACACGTGTTACCAACCCAAACACAGAATTATGACAAACATGGAAATAATGACCTATAGGTCTAATATCCGTTAAACACAGTGCAGTACCATCGAAAAACAAGCATAATTCGGGAGAAAAATGAAAGCACCCGCAAAAACGAAGACATGCGAACACCCAAGTATGCAAAGAATATGCTAAAAGCGGGTATAAAACTATTAACGTCTGGAAAGGTACCGTCAGTAATAACGTTGATAAATGTTGGTATAAAAAGATTACTTGCTACATCTTTACGCATTAATGCATTTCAATATTTTCATAAAAATCGTGAAAAAGTGCCGAATTCGACGGAAAATAAATAATATCTACTAACTAAAGTAAAAATGAGAAATAACCCATCAAATATATGTTCTATTGCATGTTTACTAATTACTTATACCATCGTTACTCTATGCATCTCGCAGCTAATCCACACTAATTTAGATTAGCGCAATATACTTTCAGAGGAGCAAAAAGTATGCTGTAATTGAGCGGAAGGATGTAAAAAACAACCGATAAATTCTGCCATTCTCAATCAAGCCCAGATGAAACGCAGAGATATTTCACGTTTCCACAAGTACGACCAAAAGGTTGTTAATTCTGTCCCACACTTATGGCTTACTGATGTTCTTAATACCGATATAAACTATACCCAGTTCTTGTGAAATTCAGACAACAACATTTGAGTTATTGGCGTATGATAATCACGCTAATCAACCACAAAAATAGTACCGCATTCTTCTAAGCAAACCGAGACGTTTTGTAGGGCTACTGTCTAAGCCCACTACAATTTTAGCTAGCTTTAAACCAGTCCTCTCATATACTGAATCGGGCGAGAATAGAATATCAAATCCCAAACACCAAAGTATTCGACGGTTTGGTTCAATTCATCGTCATCCGTCAAACTACAGCAGTTTATCGACACGGTAAAGTAGTCTCTAAAGATTTAATAATGAACTTTGGACCAGATAAGAGCCGAAACTGAAACGTAGCTAAAGTCACAATAGAGATAATAGAACATAAAACAAATCTTCAGGAAGTAATGCAAACGATGAATGATTACGATCAACACACATCAAAGTTGTGATGAACGCAGCAGGCCAGGCAGCATCTCTAGGAAGAGGTACAGTCGACGTTTCAGGCCGAAACCCTTCGTCAGGACTAACTGAAGAAAGAGTTAATAACAGATTTGAAAATGGGAGCGGGAGGGGGAAATCCAAAATGATAGGAGAAGACAGGAGGGGGAGGGATGGAGCCAAGAGCTGGACAGGTGATTGGCAAAGGGGATATGAGAGGATCATGGGACAGGAGGTCCGGGGAGAAAGTCGGGGCGGGGGCGGCGGGGAACCAGAGGATGGGCAAGGGGTATAGTCAGAGGGACAGAGGGATAAAAATGAGAGTGAGAGAAAGAATGTGTGTATAAAAATAAAAAAAACGGATGGGGTACGAGGGGGAGGTGGGGCATTAGTGGATGTTAGAGAAGTCGATGTTTATGTCAGCATGTTGGAGGCTACCCAGACGGAATATAAGGTGTTGTTCCTCCACCCTGAGTGTGGCTTCATTTTTACAGTAGAGGAGGCCGTGGATAGACATGTCAGAATGGGAATGGGATGTGGAATTAAAATGTGTGGCCACTGGGAGATCCTGCTTTCTCTGGCGGACAGAGCGTAGGTGTTCAGCAAAGCGGTCTTCCAGTCGCGTCGGGTCTCGCCAATATATAGGAGGCCACGTCGGGAGCACCGGACGCAGTACATCACCCAGATTGCGATCTGCCGGGATATTAACAAGCAGATGTATAGGTCATAGTGCGATAAAAGTAAAATTTCCGACGGTATATACTACAAGGCTTAAGAAACTCCCCCGAACAGAGCTCAATCAAAAAGATATGACAAGGGTAATAAGGACTTTCGTTACAACGATATTAAAGTACCTGCAACATTTACAAAGGAAAACAGGAAATGAAATTGGAAATTAAGTAAGCAGAATGAACACTCGAACGCGCTTAGAATGACACGTGGTCGGACAAAAAGAAGAATGAGGAACATTGATAAAACATCTACACAACAGTCAATTCACACTTCTGAGTATATTATTTCATAAACGAAACACGATTCAGAACTACAGAAGGCCAGATAAAATTCTGATGAGAAGGATGCACCACTAGACTTAAGGGAAAGCACAAGCCAGAAAAATTAAGAAGTTATCACCTTGGAAGAAGGAGTTAACAAATAGAAGGGCATGTCACCCATAGAAGAATACACACGATATAGAAACGTAGTTGGAAGCCTCCGCACGATATAGTTGAAGAGCTCTTCCGAGAAACAGAATGGTTCCTTGTGGCAATACATGACCACGTGGTTGACACCAAAAAAATCAGAAAAAAGCACAATATAATACGAACAAATTTGTCGACGATAGTTGTAGAAAACGTCTAGAGAGACCAGAAACAATTCAATACGTGAGAGGATCATGCAGCAATTTAACGCAATCTGATTATTTCACTGGCACAATCAAGTGGCAAACATCATGGACCAATATCTTGCTTCAACATATGAAATCAGAAAAAGAAAACTGAGCATAAATACAGTCTTGATCCTGGTTTGGAGTCAGAGTGCTCAAATGATATGATCACCGATCAGTTATCAATACTCAAGGATATAATACGACATGATAAACAAGCAAGAACAATTGCTTGTAAACGGCAGATAAAAAAAAAACAGAAATAGACTCAAAGAGAACAGGAAATTGAAAGGCCATGGAACGTGAAGAGGGTATACATTGCCCTACCAGTAATATCTACAATTGGGACATCCAAAGGTCACTACACAGTACCATTAAACTATTCGTCATTCACAGCAGTATCGATGTCAATGTCCTAAAAGCCACTCAACTAAACACCGGTACAGTAGGCTGAAAGTTCTAATCAATCGCAAAAGGGGTGGCCTTAGCTATGCCCGTACTTCAGGTTTTCCAGGATTGAGCTGAGAATATATACTTTAAAATGATAATAATAATAATTCTGTCCCCAATCCGCGGCGACGCCAGGTGGCGGATTCAGGAAAGCACTGTAGTCATTTAGGGCAGGTGGGAAATAAAATATCACCCGAACATCCAAGTCCAAGCACTTGTACCCAGATTGAGCGGTGCCGTTGTCAGCGCCTTTCCGTCATGTTACGGGCGGATGAAACCGCAGTCTGGTTGAAAGTACAAACAGTAATGCACGTTCACGTCAGTGATTAATGGTGTTGACGAAATACGTTCACTTTCTGGGGAGCGTAAGGGCATGGCCTGGAGCCAACGCTGGGCGTGATCTGAGACGAGCCGCGAGTGGTGCCCTGCTGATTAGGCGAGCAGGCACCGGGATCGGGAAGAATATACAACCAGTATTCTATTATCCCACCAACACCAGAAGCTGCGACAGCTGCAGTTCTTTCTCAGGCTAACAGTCCAGTTACGACTGAGGTCTATCAAGTAGTTAAGAGACTACTCTAAACGGATGAAATAGTCGTTACAAGTAAACACATTCATGATGCGTGCATATTATCGAGTACGTGAAACTGGCAGAGCAGCATCCAAAACAGAGGCACTGTTAAACAGAAACTCAAAACTGAGCAATGGAATGAGAATAACGAAATGACAGAAATGATTAGGAAACCATTTTGAAATCTTCAGAGTGGTAGTATCCGGGCTATAAGGGTATACAATTGATAGTCAGACGAAGGAAGTTAAGAGAAAAGCTAAGAGAATGCTAAGGAAACATGACGTCCATAAAATATAAGATCACCCGCAAAAAAAAATAAAAAAAAAAATTATTGTCTCATCAGTAGATACGACAGAACAGAAGCTTGGTGCATGCAAAACCAGACTAAATGCACACATGATAAGCGCCGGACGAAGAAAACAGAAATACCCACCCAGAAACAATGAAAAAGATCATTGACATTGAAACTAAACGATGTGGCAAAGTATCTCGAACACATTCACTGTATTACCAACGAATGCAGAGATATTAATTTTCTTGTCTAATATCTGGTCAAGCAGGGTAACGCGCAATGAAGAAGCAAGCTGGATTACGGAGGAAAAAGAGTACACTAACACAATTGAAGAAACGCAAATATCTGGAGTTGCATTGGGTGTGCTAAAATGGGTATCAAAATACCCACAGCTCTAGAAGTGCAGATAGTGACAATATTGATAAATAACATTGTAAGAATACTGCCTACCTTCCTTGTATCTGATAATACATATCAACACATTTTCTTACAAATCCAGAAAAATTGCCGAATGTTTGACAGAATTTAAAACTTATCTGCTTCCATCAGATGAATTGGTAAAATGAAGCACCCACATATTTCTTGTTTACAAACTATATATAAAAATCTGACACCATGCCTCTCGCAACTAATCACCACATACTTAAAATTACCAGAAATTCTGCCGAAACGATTTAAAAGAATGTAAGTTATAACTATTATTAAGTTCTGCATTTCGAAATCAGGTCCGTGGGAAAAGCACAGAACTTCCATGTCTTATATTGTGAGGTTCTGGCCGGGGGCGAGGTCGACAGCCCGCCCCTGCATTTCTAATGAGTAGTACTGTTTACTGTTCTTGTTTTAAAATGCTCTTGTGGGATCATGGTTGGAGTTCCGGTTCGAGAAAAGCAAAGATCTTCTATGTTTTATGTGAACTACCAAAAGACATTTGATGCGGTCCCACAATCATGGTCCATAAAAGTGTAGAATAATCAAAAACTGCACACAAAATTCTTTTACCATCGGATGAAGCATTGGTGGAGCATAATCAACCAGTCAAATAACAGCCAAAAAAATCAACCATGGTTGCCAAAATAAACGGAAGCAATTAATAAACAATTAAATCATTTATGAAACTCTTAAAGAGTACGGATCGCTGAGGAGATTACCAATGAAACAATAGTCACGGAATATGCTCCATCTGTCACCACACTCTGCCTTCTTTCGCTAATCTAATCCTGAATGTCGAACAGCATACTAAAATCCATGGGCATAAATACACTTCATTTCATCAATTTGTTTTTCCTACTTTTGGCAGAATTCAGTCAGGTTCGTAAGACACGAACTCTCCATGACAAAACCTTTGTGACTATCACTAACCAGACGAAGCTTCTCGAAATGCTTTTAAGTCTTGTCTCGAACAATCTTCTCCTATTTTATGGCTAATGTTACCGTTAGTCAGGCTGGTCTGCAATTCCCAGTATTGCTCGTATTAACTTTCTTGAACCAAAGAGAAGTGACATTTTCCGCACTTCACTCCATAGCTCCTGCTCCTGTGTCCGGGGGAATAAAGGATTATCGCAAAGGCACTGAAATATCGTCCTTAGTTCCGGTAGCAACCGGGGGAAAATCCAATCCGGCTCTGAGGTTATGCTAAGCGAAATGTTATATTTTGCTTGTTTCAGAACATCCTCTTTATTACCATCAATATGTTGCAGCTTATTAGTCTGTTCGATGCTGACATCACATCGCGCCGTCTGTAAATTCTGAGGCGAGAAATTCTTTAAAACACCCCACCGTTTGTAAAACAGCCAGCTCTTCCGACTCCAGGCACACGTTTCCCTGGGTTATCCTTTATCTCTTCCAGCCTCACTGCAGTCATCCTCCTGATCTTCATATACGCATAGAAAGCCTTGATAATCCTCCGCGCAAGCTTTTTTCATGGCCCTTTTTAGCTCTCCTTAGACCGTTCATAATCTAATCACTGAATTCCTTATAACTCCTGTGAGCACCCATTGATACACGCTTCGTATGTTTTTCCTTCCGTTTGACTCAATGCTCCACTTCTGTTTGTTAACTACGATCGGTTACCACCCCATCCTTCACCTGCCTCAACGTGGCAATGTCTACGTGTATCCATAAACAACTTCCACATTGCCATCAATATATTTGTTCTCAATTTACGCCCACATGTCCGGACTACTAACAATATAATTCGCGGACCACAATAAAAAACGTTTCCATGCGGTCCGCTCTTACCCCTTTCCAAGTGTGTAGTGAAGATCTCAGAGTTGATAGATTGATATGTGGACACTTTAGTGATTCCAATGAAAATTACAGTGTCACAGTGGCATTGTATGGGCACAGATATAAATATTAGAAGGGTGAGTCGTAAAAGGAATAAAAATGAAATTACCTAAAACTGTCTAACAGGAGGGGCAATCACTTCCACACCTATTGGATAACTCATTATCGAACCTACTGGTCGAGGGTAATAATAACAACATGGAGTGCAGTGGTCTTAGTCTATCACTAAAAGTGCTCCTCTATTCGATCAATGCGGCATGCAGAAGGTGAAAAACAATCTCCAGAATTCACAGGAATTGCGGCAGTGTCTTTTATTGTATCACAGCCTCAGGAGTGTCCAGTTCGAATGGGTTCTAATCTGTTCATTGAACCTGTTGGCATCACCCGTATTGATGCCATTGCCGCAGCACACCACAGCAAAGAAGATTTTACCGCCGACAACAGAGTGGTAGAACATGTGAAGGAGAGGCCTGCATACTCCATAGGACTCCAGTCTCTTCAGGAAGCAGAAGAGACTTTGACTATTAGTTTACAAAGCCTCTGTGTTTATCTTTCACTCAAGTCTGCACCCAGGTGCAACCCCAAGACCTTGTAGGTTCTCACCATCAATAGCAAAACGGAACAGTGCAGACTTAGTCTTCGTAATGTCCATCAGTGCATCCTTTGTCTTACTAACGCTGAGCTGCTGATGATTTAGGTTGCACCTTTTGACAAAGTCCTGAATCAGTGCCTTGTTTTCATTCTACCGAGCACTCTTTATACAGCCAACTAACGCTGAGTCTTTAAAGAATTTCTGCAGCTGCAATTGTGGTCAATGTTTGGGAAATGCTCTCTCGCCGAGAAAATTGTCGCATGACCAGGCCCATTGCTCTGTACCATTTCCAGTCTGGTTTCTCCTCTTCTGGGCCTGCCTACGTATAGTGTCAGGTACCGTTCTTGGACACACCAAGCAAATCTTACACTTTCTAAGCCTTTGCTCTGAGAAGGAGCTAATTAATGTTCAGGAAATTGTTATTGTTGCAACTTTCCATAACCTGACTCCCTATTTGCTCCTCGGAATTTCAGTTTCTCCTGTGGGGTTGGTTTAATGCTGCAAAAAGAGCGACTGCTCCCTGCCTCTTGGTAACTTCCACCCATGATGCCCACCGTTGTTACAGCTTCGATACTATCCCCGGTGAGCAATGTCCTTCACCCACATATATTATCTCACTCATTTTCCGTTTTGAAACATCTATTCCCAAACATTCAGCAGCCGTGTCTACTTTTGTGGCAGAACCAGGTTAACATATTGGCCACAATATCGAAGCTCCAATTGGTTTGCCGTACACTAAGTTCATCGCCTTTGTTTCTGACAGTTGTTGCATAAGTCACATTCATTTCAAACCACCTACCCGATTTTATTTACGCCATATCCACTGCCCGTCTTTTTTCATAGTCTCCCTATACTTTGCACCCACAGTTCCTTCACCACAGCTGCACAAAGATCTGACCTGCCACCCTGCTTCCGAGCCGCCTGCATATATTTTATGCTCTGATGGATACGTCGTTGTGGAGTCTTCAGAACTTTCCCACTGATAGGCCCTTCCCCCTCTTTAAAATAGAATGTCAAGCAAAAGGTCGAGTTAATTCTCATATGCAGAAATACATGTATGCAGTGGTGGAATGAAACACATACTTGCTGAAGATTTACACGTATGTACGAAGCCTTCAGAAAAAAAAAACATATATACAAGAAATAAAGCATGCAGGGAATGTCAAAACCAAGTATTTTATCATATTCTCAATTACATATATGCACAACTGGAAACGCACATAACAACAAATGTGTAGCACTCAGAAGAAAAAAAAATATCGAGCCCCACCTGGATGATGTCAACTAACAGATATACAGGAATATTGTTCTGCTGAATGTGCCTATAATATGTTATCGTAAGGACTAGGGCAACCGCTATTTCAAAGATTATTAAAACTTAATGAACTCCAGTGGAAATAAATCTGCAATAATAATATTAAATAGACAAATAATCGTGTTTCTGATTCCATAACTCATTAGTCTACATTTCTTTGTATAATATATGGATTCTGGTTGACATTCATTCTTTTGTGTTGCTCTTCCATCAGCCACAACGAACAGGGTCTTCGTGATGTATGAGTCAATGGTCCTGGTCCGAACAATCAAATCGTCGTTGCTTATGTGTCGAATCAACTTGCTCTATTGAAGCAAATCAGTCATACAGTGAGATATAAACACAGCAGTGTACGAAGCCGACATTGAAAATAAACACTTTCGAAAAGTAACGTTAAATCGGCGAATCTCGTTTGCGTTTTATTGACGAAGTAAACCAATTTAATGTAAACACATATTTTAATCCATTCCTCAGCTTCTCCCTGAACTTCTGCTGTGTTAGTCCGTAGATATACGTGTTGGTGCAAGTGCAGAGAAATTCCAGCATAAAACCTACCTGCTGTAGGATATACCTTGGGTTGGTGTGGTATCTGTCTGTGTAGGTATAATTTTCTATTTGCCAGTTCACAGAGTATACAACACTGGGTGTCCACAGTAAAATGAAATTGCTTGATATAGCGAACAATAAAACTATCGACTTTCTCCGGCTTTCCACTACTGCATCCTTCTGATTCTCGCTAATATTCCGCAGTGCCCGACGGACTTTATTGGCCGCGATAATATGCCTGGCAGTTAATGTGTTAAACAAAATTATTAAGCAGATTGGAACCACTGCAGACAGAATACCGTCACATAACTGGTATGCTCTCCAGAAGGGTGACGTTAAAAATGCCGTTGTGGTGACGCAGTGTTTTGAATGCACAGCAAAGTAAAATGGCAGAGCTTTTGCGTAACACGCCACACACAGAGTTACCACCAGCACAATCGCTGTTTTCTCGGTGCAGTATGGTTTTCGCAGCTTCTGACAGCAGATGGCGATGTAGCGATCAAAAGTAAATGCGACCGTAAACCAAACGGAACAGTCAGAGTTTGCGACACGCAGAACAATTATTACAGCACACACCGGAGTTCTGAACAGGAAATTAGCAAAGACATAGATAAAATTAACTTGTTCGAAAATAACAGCCACGATGACGACCATCAAATCTGCTACTGCCATGGCCACCAAGTAGCGGGTGATGCATTTGGAAAGGCCGCATTTTCCCCGGGATAAGATCACAATCGCCGTTAAATTAACTGAAAAAAAAATAATGCATGTTAATATATCTCCTAGTCCCCACTTTGGTGACTGCGAATTGAGTTCCTTAGTAAGACTATAATATACAGGAGACGGTAAGACTCATAGTGCACCGGCATCTTTCAGCAGATATCGCGGCAGATTTATGTTCTGAAGTAAAATGACCCAGAAGAAACCTGGGTGCAGTGTTGTGTTTTAAATAACAGCCGAAAACCTTCCGTTTTGTTCTGTCAAATGTGGTACCTGTTGCACCCAGCTAGAGGCAGATCGAACGCATTTCCATTGTTTAAAGGTATTGGTGACTAACAGGGAACAGAACATACACTTGGCGAACCTATTTGCAATTCACATTTTTTATCTTTATGGCGTGCTTTAAGTTAACTAGCGAAGATGGAATAACTATATTTTAAATGGTCTCTGTCGACTCACTGGAACATAATGCAGCTGCCAGCGGAGGTATTTCTCGTTGTCAGAGGAAAGACTTTGATCTCACGAGATGCTAAACGGCTGTCAAGGCTGCCCGGAACGGGATATCATATAATTCCCGTTCACACGAGCCTTTATTCTTCAGCTGTTCGCCCTTCCGGTACGGAGATAGTAGCGAACTCTAGAAGACTGTGGCTCCTCTCACTGCTTAAGGGACAAAAGTATGCTTGTTTGAAGAAACACAGAGAAATGTGTCTTAAAGTTTCTTTTTTAAAAAAAGACATGAAAGCAAATCAACTCAGATTTTTTTTATAGATTTCTAGCAAGCGCTTATCAGAATAACACAGAAGCAAACTTTGAAATAAGTATACTTCAGAGTGATGATAACATTGATATGTTAATGTGAGGAATTCGAAAACGTGATGAAAAGACATCACAATTTGGATTTTCTTTAATTCTATGGAAAGTTTGCATGTGGCGAATTCTGCAAGACAGTACATGTCTTCATCCCGGACACTTCAATGGCAAGTGCTTGCATTGTGAGTGTATAATCGTATCTGCGTTTGAAAAGGCAACCCACTGAAAACTCCATTCACATGGCGAGGGAGTAACCGATTAAATCAAACACTGCCTTCCTGTCCGCTCCCTTAGTTGTCCTTGACGACATTTTGAATACAATCATTATGGGACTGCCCAGGTGTAGCTGGATATACGGAATTGTATTGAAAACTGTACTCAATTTCCCACACAGTTTCACACCAGTTAAGTATCATTAATTATATTGTAGAACATAATATTTGCATTTTCTTCTCGCACAGTTCCCATTTTCTGGAATAATATAATTGAGTAAACATCTCGGGGGTCAGATAAAGCGAATGTCGAAAGCCGTCAGTGGAGTCCTTAGGCTCAACCACAACAATACCAGTCAGTTTCAGCACCTTACCAGGAATGCCGACAGCGGCGAGTACAGGATAGTAAATTCTGACGATGTTGTAAATTGCTGGATATCCCATTCTGTATCTGAATCACCGATGAGCTGTATAATCTGCAAACACACCTTCTTCAAGTAATTCTAGGACACAACGAGTAGCGTCAATTTATGCGCGTACCTCTTAAATCATTATATCTACAGACCACTGAACAAACACTTAGTCTGAACTATTTTTATCATTATGAAATTGTGCAATAGATTAACTCTTTAGCTGATTGTACTTGAATGTTGTTTGCGAAGAGTTTCCATGGAGAACACTGCATGTTGTATTCTTCATCACCAGATTCACACCGACTGACTAGTGTAGTTTTCCCCATTGATCCCTTAATAATTTTAATAACAAGTAGCAACGCATTAAATATCTTTTCACTTACACCACTAGGAATTGCATTAAGAAAGTTTAATGTCGCATGTGAATAAAAGCTCCCTGCAACCGGGTAATTTATGTGGTGTTTTATCTCTTCAGTAGGATTCGATCTGAAAGCCATAGTCAAATGCTGATATGTTTAGCTTATCCCCGTATGCTGGTAATATGAAAAAAAAACTGCAGTTAACCGGACAACGACCTGATATGCCCCTCACAGACAACCGTGTAAAGGGAAGTTGTGATAGAACCTGTTTCTGTACAATGCACAATGAGTCCGCAAACACCATGCATGCGCTGTGTACTTTTCAGAACTCCCCCGCTCGAAAATGCGATTGGAATAAACCAGTAATACCAATTTTATGTATAATGTTTAACGAGAAACTGTACTCTCCTTGTTATCCATAAAGTTGTTTCATGTTCTTACATTGATTACAGAAATAATCTGATTCTCTCTCACACTTATGTTTAACAACAGTTCTTAAAATATCTAAACTATACCGATTTTGTGAAATTTCTACAATATCTGATGAAGCATTGGTGTGCTATTGTCACATATCGATTAAAACTAAAAAAAGAAGAATACGGTTGTTATCAAAATCAACCGGGACAGCTTCCATTAGAATAGATCCGAAATCTCTTTACAATTGAGAAGTGAGTGTGCTTGCCTTTATCTCTCGTTTTACCAACTTTAGCCGAGAGAAGATAAACATAATATCATAAATAAAGAAATAAAAATGCCAACTGTATTCCAAAACGGAAACAAATGGATGTCGGTATGTACCGTGGTCTGGCTGTGCTCTGGACAGCATCTGTTGTCTACGCTGGGAGCAGCTGCCGCCAATATCTGCCGAAGGTTTAAATTTGCTGTTTGAAATACAAAGATGTCCACCGCTTCGGTTTGCGCCTCCATTGTCTTGGGCTCGCCAGAGCTCGCCCAGAGCAAGCGCTGGGACAGATACTTGTATCAGATACTGTAAGAATAACACAAGTGTTTTACTGCTGAACACTTACACTCAAGCACTTTACAGAAGTAGCACGCGCGTGTATTGGACTTGAGAAGCAAACACATTCATATTGCGTGTATATCATTGAGTAGTGCAGTTTGAGTCTGACACGAGAGCATACAGGGGCAAACTTCATATAGGTTTCATGAACTTCCAGAAGAGCAAGAAAGAAACCAACCTAAAGACCACAATCATACGATGCAAGAAAATAAGGAAGGATTCACCACCTGATGTGTTGATGAAATATAAAATTACGAAAATAGCATCTTCAGAACCTGATAGTAAATCCTCAGAATGAGTAGGCAGACGCTAAGCTTACAGACAAAGTTCTCCTAACGTTGACGACAACACGAAAAGGATCTGTTGGCAGGGAGCAATCAAATTGACCCTATATGCCAAAACAGAAAACGTCATCAACATCTTCAAAAATTTTTCATATTCTCAACAATATTATACTGCCACACTACTTAGCAAAACGAAATATTTGAAGAACTAAATATAAAAACAGGCTGCGCAGCATCATCAACAGTGTCGTGCAATGACTCTAAAATGGGGGCATCATCAATGGAAACCAAATTTTGACGAATGAAATGAGTACATCGAAATAGCAGAAGACACAAGGAAGCAAAATTGAAGCCTGAAGAGCAGAAAGAGCTCGCCTATTGGAGAATAAAATGAGCATTGCAAAAATATGGTAGAACATTCAGGGATATTCAATATTCAGGAGGGATAGACACGAAAGAAAAGGAGGTGGGGTGGCGTTGCTGGTCAGAGAGGAGATTAACTCAATATAAATGACGGACATAACCCGGGAGGATTTGGAATCGATATGGGTAGAGCTGCATAACACTAAGGGGCGGAAAACACTGGTGGGAGTTGTGTACAGGCCATCTAACAGTAGCAGTGAGGTTGGGGATGGTATTAAACAGGAAATTAGAAATGTGTGCAATAAACGAACAGCAGTTGTAATGGGTGACTTGAATCTACATGTAGATTGGGTGAACCAAATTGGTAAGGGTGCTGAGGAAAAGGATTTCTTGGAATGTATGCGGGATGGTTTTTTGAACCAACATGTCGAGGAACCAACTAGAGAGCAGGCTACTCTAGACTGGGTATTGAGCAATGAGGAAGTGTTAATTAGCAATCTTGTCCTGAGAGGTCCCTTGGGTAAGAGTGACCATAATATGGTGGAATTCTTCATTAAGATGGAGAGTGACATAGTTAATTCTGAAACAACGGTTCTGAACTTAAAGAAGGGTAAATTTGAAGGTATGAGACGTGAATTAGCTAAGATAGCCTGGCAAATGACAGTTATAGGGTTGACTGTGGATATGCAATGGCAAGCATGTAAAGATCGCATGGATGAACTACAACAATTGTTCATCCCAGTTTGGCAAAAGAATAAATCAAAGGAGGTAGTGCACCCGTGGCTGACAAGGGAAATTAGGGATAGTATCAAATCCAAAGAAGAAGCATACAAATTAGCCAGAAAAAGTGGCTCCCCTGAGGACTGGGAGAAATTCAGAGTTCAGCAGAGGAGGACAACGGGCTTAATTAGGAAGGGGAAAAATTATGTGAGAAAACTGGCAGGGAACATAAAAACTGACTGTAAAAGCTTTTATAGATATGTGAAAAGAAAAAAAATTGGTTAAGACAAATGTAGGTACCCTACAGACAGAAAAAGGTGAATTGATTATGGGGAGCAAGGACATGGCAGACCAACTGAATAATTACTTTGGTTCTGCCTTTGCTTAGGAGGACATAAATAATCTTCCGGAAATAATAGGGGACAGAGGGTCCAGTGAGATGGAGGAACTGAGGGAAATACATGTTAGTAGGGAAGTGGTGTTAGGTGAATTGAAGGGATTAAAGGCGGATAAATCCCCAGGGCCAGATGGTCTGCATCCCAGAGTGCTTAAGGACGTAGCCCAAGAAATAGTGGATGCATTAGCGATAATTTTTCAAAACTCTTTAGATTCTGGACTAGTTCCTTGGGATTGGAGGGTGGCTAATGTAACCCCACTTTTTAAAAAAGGAGGGAGAGAGAAACCGGGGAATTACAGACCAGTTAGCCTAACATCGGTGGTGGGGAAATTGCTGGAGTCAGTTATCAAAGATATGATAACAGCACATTTGGAAAGCAGTGAAATCATCGGACAAAATCAGCATGGATTTGTGAAAGGAAAGTCATGTCTGACGAATCTCATAGAATTTTTTGAGGATGTAACTAGTAGAGTGGATAGGGAGGACCAGTGGATGTGGTATACTTGGATTTTCAAAAAGCTTTTGACAAGGTCCCACACAGGAGATTAGTGTGCAAACATAAAGCACACGGTGTTGGGGTAAGGTATTGATGTGGATAGAGAACTGGTTGGCAGACAGGAAGCAAAGAGTGGGAATAAACGGGACCTTTTCAGAATGGCAGGCAGTGACTAGTGGGGTACCGCAAGGGTCAGTGCTGGGAGCCCAGTTGTTTACAATATATATTAATGACTTGGATGAGGGAATTAAATGCAGTATCTCCAAGTTTGCGGATGACACGAAGCTGGGCGGCAGTGTTAGCTGTGAGGAGGATGCAGGGCCACTTGGATAGGTTAGGTGAGTGGGCAAATTCATCGCAGATGCAATTTACTGTGGATAAATGTGAAGTTATCCACTTTGGTAGCAAAAATAGGAAAACAGATTATTATCTGAATGGTGGCCGATTAGGAAAAGGGGAGGTGCAACGAGACCTGGGCGTCATTATACACCAGTCAATTAAAGTGGGCATACAGGTGCAGCAGGCGGTGAAAAAGACGAGTGGTATGCTTGCACTTATAGCAAGAGGATTCGAGTACAGGAGCAGGGAGGTACTACTGCAGTTGTACAAGGCCTTGGTGAGACCACACCTGGATTACTGTGTGCAGTTTTGGTCCCCTAATCCGAGGAAAGACATCCTTGCCATAGATGGAGTACAAAGAAGGTTGATTCCTAGGATAGCAGATCTCTCATATGATGAAAGACTGGATGAACTAGGCTTATACTCGTTTGAATTTAGAAGATTGAAGGGGGATCTGATTGAAACGTATAAAATCCTAAAGGGATTGGACAGGTTAGATGCAGGAAGATTGTTCCCGATGTTGAGGAAGTTCAGAACGAGGGGTCACAGTTTGAGGATAAAGGGGAAGCCCTTTAGGACCGAGATTAGGAAGAAACTTCTTCACACAGAGAGTGGTGAATCTGTGGAATTCTCTGTCACAGGAAACGGTTGAGGCCAGTTCATTGGCTGTATTTAAGAGGGAGTTAGATATGGCCCTTGTGGCTAAAGGGATCAGGGGGTATGGAGGGGAGGCTGGTACAGGGTTCTGAGTTGGATGATCAGCCATGATCATACTGAATGGCGGTGCAGGCTCGAAGGGCCGAATGGCCTACTCCTGCACCTACTTTCTATGTTTCTATGTAATTTATAGATAGAATAAAACGTGGTGCATATGAGGAGAGATTGATAAGTTCGTGGCCTAACGTAGAAGGAGATGAGTAACTAACTTCAAATTTTCTGCATAATCACTCAAATCGTTGACCTGCATGCACATGTAACGAGAGCTGTATAACTCATTTCCTTCTACCTTATCAATCACCCATCTCTGAGCACTTTCTGGAGGTCCAAGATTCGTTTCCTCCACGACCGCTGGACTACGAGTGTAAATGTAAGAGGGGAGTATATTGAATAATAAATGTGCGAGGTTTTCTAAAATTGACTCTTTCTACCTTAGGCCATGAACATATCAATCGTCCGTCGTACAAAGCCAGACGAAAGAGACACAGCAAATGCGCCAGTCAGAATTATGAAAACATAATTATCAGTTGAGAAACGACGTTTCCATTTATACAGGACACTGAAATTTAATGGAACGCACACGTGTTACCAACCCAAACACAGAATTATGACAAACATGGAAATAATGACCTATAGGTCTAATATCTGTTAAACACAGTGAAGTACAATCGAAAAACAAGCATAATTCGGGAGGAAAATGAAAGCACCCGCAAAAACGAAGACATGCGAACACCCAAGTATGCAAAGAATATGCTGAAAGCGGGTATAAAACTAATAACGTCTGGAAAGCTACCGTCAGTAATAACGTTGATAAATCTTGGTATAAAAAGGTTACTTGCTACATCTTTACGCATTAATGCATTTCAATATTTTTCATAAAAATCGTGAAAAAGTGCCGAATTCGACGGAAAAGAAATAATATCTACTAACTAAAGTAAAAATGAGAAATAACCCATCAAAGTATGTCCTATTGCATGTTTACTAACCATCGTTTTCTATGCATCTCGCAGCTAATCCACACTAATTTAGATTAGCGCAATATACTTTCAGAGGAGCGAAAAGTATGCTGTAGTTGTGCGGAAGGATGTAAAAAACAACCGATAAATTCTGCCTTTCTCAATTAAGTCCAGATGAAAAGCAGAGATATTTCACGTTTCCACAAGTATGACCAAAAAGTTGTTAATTCCGTCCCACACTTATGGCTTACTGATGTTCTTACTGCCGATATAAACTATACCCAATTCTTGTGAAATTCAGACAACAACATTTGAATTACTGGCGTATGATAATCACGCTAATCAACCACAAAAATAGTACCACATTTTTCTAAACAAACTGAGACATTTTGTAGGGCTACTGTCTAAGCCCACTATAATTTTAGCTTGCTTTAAACCAGTCGTCTCATATACTGAATCGGGCGAGAATAGGACATTTTCGATGATTTCGTCTTATATTCATCGTCATCCGTCAAACTACAGCAGTTTATCGGCACGGTAAAGTAGTCTCTAAAGAATTAATAATGAACTTTGGACCAGATAAGAGCTGAAACTGAAACGTAGCTAAAGTCACAATAGAGATAGTAGAACATAAAACAAATCTTCAGGAAGTAATGCAAACGATGAATGATTACGATCAACACACATCAAAGTTGCTGGTGAACGCAGCAGGCCAGGCAGCATCTCTAGGAAGAGGTACAGTCGACGTTTCAGGCCGCGACCCTTCGTCAGGACTAACTGAAGAAAGAGTTAGTAAGAGATTTGAAAATGGGAGGGGGAGGGGGAGATCCAAAATGATAGGAGAAGACAGGAGGGGGAGGGATGGAGCCAAGAGCTGGACAGGTGATTGGCAAAGGGGATATGAGAGGATCATGGGACAGGAGGTCCGGGGAGAAAGACGGGGCGGGGAGGGGCGGGGAACCAGAGGATGGGCAAGGGGTATAGTCAGAGGGACAGAGGGAGAAAAATGAGAGTGAGAGAAAGAATGTGTGTATAAAAACAAAAAAAAAAACGGATGGTGTACGAGGGGGAGGTGGGGCATTAGTGGACATTTGAGAAGTCGATGTTCATGTCATCAGGTTGGAGGCTACCCAGACGGAATATAAGGTGTTGTTCCTCCACCCTGAGTGTGGCTTCATCTTTACAGTAGAGGAGGCCGTGGATAGACATGTCAGAATGGGAATGGGATGTGGAATTAAAATGTGTGGCCACTGGGAGATCCTGCTTTCACTGGCGGACAGAGCGTAGTGTTCAGCAAAGCGGTCTCCCAGTCTGCGTCGGGTCTCGCCAATATATAGAAGGCCACGTCGGGAGCACCGGACGCAGTACATCACCCAGATTGCGATCTGCCGGGATATTAACAAGCAGGTGTATAGGTCATAGTGCGATAAAAGTAAAATATCCGACGGTATGTACTACAAGGCTTAAGAAACTCCCCCGAACAGAGCTCAATCAAAAAGATATAACAAGGGTAATAAGGACTTTCGTTACAACGATATTAAAGTATCTGCAACATTTACAAAGGAAAACAGGAAATGAAATTGGAAATTAAGTAAGCAGAATGAACACTCGAACGCGCGCAGAATGACACGAGGTCGGAGAAAAGGAAGAATGAGGAACATTGATAAAACATCTACACAACAGTCAGTTCACAATTCTGAGTATATTATTTCATAAACGAAACACGATTCAGTACTACAGGAGGCCAGATAAAATTCTGATGAGAAGGATGCACCACTAGACTTAAGGGAAAGCACAAGCCAGAAAAATTAAGAAGTTATCACCTTGGAAGAAGGAGTTAACAAATAGAAGGGAATGTCACCCATAGAAGAATACGCACGATATAGAAACGTAGTTGGAAGCCTCCGCACGATATAGTTGAAGAGCTCTTCCGAGAAACAGAATGGTTCCTTGTGGCAATACATGACCACGTGGTTGACACCAAAAAAATCAGAAAAGAGCACAATATAATATCAACAAATTTGTCGGCGATAGTTGTAGAAAACGCCTAGAGAGACCAGAAACAATTCAATACGTGAGAGGATCATGCAGCAATTTAACGCAATCTGATTATTTCACTGGCACAATCAAGTGGCAAACATCATGGACCAATATCTTGCTTCAACATATGAAATCAGAAAAAGAAAACTGAGCATAAATACAGTCCTGATCCTGGTTTGGAGTCAGAGTGCTCAAATGATATGATCACCGATCAGTTATCAATACTCAAGGATATAATACGACATGATAAACAAGCAAGAACAATTGCTTGTAAACGGCAGATAAAAAAAAACAGAAATAGACTGAAAGAGAACAGGAAATTGAAAGGCCATGGAACGTGAAGAGGGTATACATTGCCCTACCAGTAATATCTACAATTGGGACATCCAAAGGTCACTACACAGTACCATTAAACTATTCGTCATTCACAGCAGTATCGATGTCAATGTCCTAAAAGCCACTCAACTAAACACCGGTACAGTAGGCTGAAAGTTCTAATCAATCGCAAAAGGGGTGGCCTTAGCTATGCCTGTACTTCAGGTTTTCCAGGATTGAGCTGAGAATATATACTTTAAAATGATAATAATAATAATTCTGTCCCCAATCCGCGGCGACGCCAGGTGGCGGATTCAGGAAAGCACTGTAGTCATTTAGGGCAGGTGGGAAATAAAATATCACCCGAACATCCAAGTCCAAGCACTTGTACCCAGATTGAGCGGTGCTGTTGTCAGCGCCTTTCCGTCATGTTACGGGCGGATGAAACCGCAGTCTGGTTGAAAGTACAAACAGTAATGCACGTTCACGTCAGTGATTAATGGTGTTGACGAAATACGTTCACTTTCTGGGGAGCGTAAGGGCATGGCCTGGAGCCAACGCTGGGCGTGATCTGAGACGAGCCGCGAGTGGTGCCCTGCTGATTAGGCGAGCAGGCACCGGGATCGGGAAGAATATACAACCAGTATTCTATTATCCCACCAACACCAGAAGCTGCGACAGCTGCAGTTCTTTCTCAGGCTAACAGTCCAGTTACGACTGAGGTCTATCAAGTAGTTAAGAGACTACTCTAAACGGATGAAATAGTCGTTACAAGTAAACACATTCATGATGCGTGCATATTATCGAGTACGTGAAACTGGCAGAGCAGCATCCAAAACAGAGGCACTGTTACGCAGAAACTCAAAACTGAGCAATGGAATAAGAATAACGAAATGACAGAAATGATTAGGAAACCATTTTGAAATCTTCAGAGTGGAAGTATCCGAGCTATAAGGGTATACAATTGATAGTCAGACGAAGGAAGTTAAGAGAAAAGCTAAGGGAATGCTAAGGAAACGTGACGTCCATAAAATATAAGATCACCCGCAAAAAAAAAAAAAAATCATTGTCTCATCAGTAGACACGACAGAACAGAAGCTTGGTGCATGCAAAACCAGACTAAATGCACACATGATAAGCGCCGGGCGAAGAAAACAGAAATACCTACCCAGAAACAATGAAAAAGATCATTAACATTGAAACTAAACGATGTGGCAAAGTATCTCGAACACATTCACTGTATTACCAACGAATGCAGAGATATTAATTTTCTCGTCTGATATCTGGTCAAGCAGGGTAACGCGCAATGAAGAAGCAAGCTGGATTACGGAGGAAAAAGAGTACACTAACACAATTGAAGAAACGCAAATATCTGGAGTTGCATTGGGTGTGCTAAAATGGGTATCAAAATACCCACAGCTCTAGAAGTGCAGATAGTGACAATATTGATAAATAACATTGTAAGAATACTGCCTACCTTCCTTGTATCTGATAATACATATCAACACATTTTCTTACAAATCCAGAAAAATTGCCGAATGTTTGACAGAATTTAAAACTTATCTGCTTCCATCAGATGAATTGGTAAAATGAAGCACCCACATATTTCTTGTTTACAAACTATATATAAAAATCTGACACCATGCCTCTCGCAACTAATCACCACATACTTAAAATTACCAGAAATTCTGCCGAAACGATTTAAAAGAATGTAAGTTATAACTATTATTAAGTTCTGCATTTCGAAATCAGGTCCGTGGGAAAAGCACAGAACTTCCATGTCTTATATTGTGAGGTTCTGGCCGGGGGCGAGGTCGACAGCCCGCCCCTGCATTTCTAATGAGTAGTACTGTTTACTGTTCTTGTTTTAAAATGCTCTTGTGGGATCATGGTTGGAGTTCCGGTTCGAGAAAAGCAAAGATCTTCTATGTTTTATGTGAACTACCAAAAGACATTTGATGCGGTCCCACAATCATGGTCCATAAAAGTGTAGAATAATCAAAAACTGCACACAAAATTCTTTTAACATCGGATGAAGCATTGGTGGAGCATAATCAACCAGTCAAATAACAGCCAAAAAAATCAACCATGGTTGCCAAAATAAACGGAAGCTGAGTGACTCTCTAAGCCACTCATATACTCATATGAACGTATTAATTTGACATAATATCTTGGTGCAAACCCTGTATGGAAAACCTGCAACAAAACATAAAAGCTGGACCAACACGTTTTATAAGACATTCGAACGCACTTAGTTTCAAACTATTTAGGACAAAGGAGGAAGTTGAATCACAATTCAGCATTCCACCTGACCATAAGAAATTGTGACAAGTAGTACACACCACGAAACTTAAAGGAAAACACATGCCAGAGACATGACTAAACCATAACTTTCGGGGAATCAGTTAAACAATGGAAGAGCACGACCTGCATGTCCTGGACGGTCTGGATCCTTGATGATAGATGCAGCTCCCCTGGGACAGCTCACGGTGGAGATGTGCTAACTTGCGCAGATGGTTTTACCAGTGATGGATTGAGCCGTAATCTCTAAGTGTAGCGCCATTGAAAAATAGGAGTAGTAAGGAGAAGAGGTTTTTTTCTCTCGTGGCGAAACAAAGTTAATGATGTCAAGGCACTGCTGTCCAAAACACTGGTCATAACGCATTAGTTGAAGGACTGATTTACAGACGTTGGGATGAACTTTCCCCTTATTAAACTTAACCTCATTTAGACCCTCTTTCTTGATATCTGCAGATCGTCCTGTGTCTCCTCGGTATTATGTGTAGCAGAGCACTGAACATGTTAAGGAGAGCAACACCGCGCTCGTTGGTGGGTGGGAGATGAAAGGACGGAGGTTCGTACATGGAGAGCTCGAGATCTACAGAGAGGAGGTAGGAGAGTACTAGTCAGAAGGAGATTTCCATTGAGCTGAAGTTAAATGAGACAGAATGTATGTCGGAGCGGATCGTGTGTGAAAATGGACTGGGACAGACGCAATTGGAATAAAAGTAGACAATGCCAGAAGTCGCCCACAGCTGACAAATCCCCCCGCAGAAAGCGAAAGTGTATAGGTATCTAGTCAGGAGTGACAATGAGCAGAAAATCAAATTAATTTTCACGGTGCTGGGAGAGAGGGTGTGGGTTCTCTGGGCTTAGGAATTATGTATTAGACGATAAAACTAAGGGTCAACTGCAGTTTTAGATTGCCGCTTGAAATGAATTTGAGGCAGTTTAAGACCTGTTATTTTTAAACTTATTGCTCCGTATTACAGATTTAACAGTAAAATTTTCTCGGCATTGCACTGTCTTCTTTAGCTTCATTCGTAATTTGCAAAGTCCATGCCGCCAGCGAGCCTTACGTCTGTGGTGGGAAAGCTGTTGGAAAAGATTCATGGAAATAGCATCTATGGGCATTTGGAGAATCATGGTCTGATAAGGGGCAGTCAGCATGGCTTTGTGAAGAACAGATCCGTGTCTAACAAGACTGACAGAGTTCTTTGAGAGGGTGAACAGGCATATAGATGAGGGTAGTGCAGTGGATGCGATCTAAACGGAATTTAGTAAGGCATTTGACAAGGTTCCACACGGTAGGCCTATTCCGAAAGTCAGCAGGCATGGGATCCAGGGAGGTTTGGCTAGGTGGATTCAGAATTGGCTCACCTGCAGAAGCAGAGGGTCGTGGTGGAGGGAGTGCATTCAGATTGGAGGATTGTGGCTAGTGGTGTCCCATAAGGATCTGTTCTGGACCTCTGCTTTTCGTGATTTTTATTAACGAAAAGGATGAGGAGTAGAAGGGTGGGTTGGCAAGCTTGCAGACGACACAAAGGTTGGTGGGGTTGTGGCTAGTGTAGAGGATTGTCGAAGATTTCAGAGAGACATTGATAGGATGCAGAAGTGGGCTGAGAAGTGGCAGATTGAGTTCAACCCGGAGCAGTGTGAGGTGGTACACTTTGGAAGGACAAAGTCCAAGAGAATCTACAAAGTAAATTAGATTAGATTATGAGGACACAGAGTTCTCTTTTATTGTCATTTCGTAATGCATACATTAAGAAATGATGCAATGTTTCTCCAGAATGATATCACAGAAACACATGACAAGCCGACTGAAAAACGGACAAAAAACACATAATTATAATATATCGTTAAAACAGTGCAAAGCAACACCGTAACATGATAAAGAACAGACTATGGGCACGGTAAAAAGTCTCAAAGTCTCTCTAAAGTCCCATCATCTCACCTAGACGGTGAACCTCCAGCGCCGCAAACTTGCCGTTGCAGCATCCTGGAAGTATCCAACCACAGTCTGACTCCGAGTCCGTCCGAAAACTCCGAGACTCCGACGAGCTCTCCGACACCGAGCACCAAGCACCATCTCTGCCGAGCACTTTAACCCCGGCCCCGGCAACAGGCAATAGGCAAATTCGAGGATCTGGGGCCTTGCCCTCCGGAGATTCTCGATCGCACAGTAGCAGTGGCAGAGAAGCGGGCATTTCAGAAGTTTCTCCAGGTGTTCCTCCGTGTGTCTCACGGCTCTCTCCATCAAATCAGGATTGTGCAGGGCCCCCAAGTTAACACATAGGATATGTGTTATAGGATGGCGTCGCGTCGCCATCTTATCCTCCCTCCTCGTTGTCCTCGTTCTGCAGGATACTTGGTAGTGTGTAGGAGCAGAGGGATCTGGGGGTACATGGCAATATATCCATGAAAGTTGCGTCACAGGTAGATAGTGTGGTTAAAAAAAGCTTATGGTGTGTTAGCTTTCGTTACTCGAGCGATCGAGTTTAAGAGTCGCGGGGTAATGATGCAGTTCTATAAAACTCTGGTTAGGCCACACTTGGAGTAGTGTGTCCAATTCTGGTCACCTCACTATGGGAAAGATGTGGAAGCATTGGAAAGAGTACAGAGGAGATTTACCATGATGCTACATGGTTTAGAGAGTATTGATTATGATCAGAAATTAAGGGAGCTAGGGCTTTACTCTTTGGGGAGAAGGAGGATGAGAGAAGACATGACAGAGGTATACAAGATATTAAGAGGAATAGATGGAGTGGACAGCCAGCGCCTCTTCTAACTCTAGGTTTTGGGTGGAAATCTGATGAAATCAGTCTCGACTCGAAATGTCGACTCTTTAAAGGCGGCATCCCAAAAAATGAGTCTACCTCAATGAGCCGTCGAAGCGGAAGAAGCGCTGGGTTCGCTGGCTGCCGCCAGCGCCAACGAGTCACTTAAAATGCGGGGAGATTTAATGGTGGTATAGAAAGTTATGAGGATTTTAGATGGTATAAATGCATGCAGGCTTCTTCTGTTGAGGTTGGGTGAGACTGGAACTGGAGTAATGAGTTAGGGGTGAAAGGTGAAATGTTTACTAGGAACATTATAGGTAAGCTATGGACACAGAGGTGGCAACCGTGTGGAAAAAGCTTCCAGCGGACGTGCCAGGTTTGATTTCAGGACTAAAGAGACATTTGATAGGAACAGGGATAAGAGGAGTGTGGAGTGTCAGTTCAGGGTGCAGGTGATTGGGACTAGGAAGACTGACAGATCGGCACTGAATAGATGACACGAAGAACATATTTGTGTGCTGTAGTACTCTACAATTTTATGCCATTCTCTCTAATTAGGGACATCCTGGTCAATCCCTCTGCATCTTTTCCAACTTCCCCATATTCTTCCTCTATTGAGGAGGCCAAGACTGATCGCAATACTTCAATGCACATATAGTCCAGACTATTCTCGAACTGCAAGATTCCCACGTGGCTCATAAAGCCAATCCCGTTAGTAATGAAGGCAGGCGCACATTACACCTTCTCAACAACCCTATGAACTTTCCGATAAATTAGGTGGATCTGCGGACCTGAAGCACAGCCTCGCCATGCCCGTCCACACTGCTGAGAACCCTGATATTAACCTTGCACTCTCCCTTCACTTTTGAACTACCAATCCAAGCTGTTTCCGCATTGAACGGTACATTTTCATCATATCCTTTCATAACCTTTCACTAACTTCTACACTACCAACAACACCACCACCCTTCGTGGCATTTGCAAATTTCTCAACACAGGAATTGAATTGCACAATTAAATCATTTATGAAACTCTTAAAGAGTACGGATCGCTGAGGAGATTACCAATGAAACAATAGTCACGGAATATGCTCCATCTGTCACCACACTCTGCCTTCTTTCGCTAATCTAATCCTGAATGTCGAACAGCATACTAAAATCCATGGGCATAAATACACTTCATTTCATCAATTTGTTTTTCCTACTTTTGGCAGAATTCAGTCAGGTTCGTAAGACACGAACTCTCCATGACAAAACCTTTGTGACTATCACTAACCAGACGAAGCTTCTCGAAATGCTTTTAAGTCTTGTCTCGAACAATCTTCTCCTATTTTATGGCTAATGTTACCGTTAGTCAGGCTGGTCTGCAATTCCCAGTATTGCTCGTATTAACTTTCTTGAACCCAAGAGAAGTGACATTTTCCGCACTTCACTCCATAGCTCCTGCTCCTGTGTCCGGGGGATTAAAGGATTATCGCAAAGGCACTGAAATATCGTCCTTAGTTCCGGTAGCAACCGGGGGAAAATCCAATCCGGCTCTGAGGTTATGCTAAGCGAAATGTTATATTTTGCTTGTTTCAGAACATCCTCTTTATTACCATCAATATGTTGCAGCTTATTAGTCTGTTCGATGCTGACATCACATCGCGCCGTCTGTGAATTCTGAGGCGAGAAATTCTTTAAAACACCCCACCGTTTGTAAAACAGCCAGCTCTTCCGACTCCAGGCACACGTTTCCCTGGGTTATCCTTTATCTCTTCCAGCCTCACTGCAGTAATCCTCATCGTCTTCACATACGCATAGAACGCCTTGATGATCCTCCGCGCAAGCTTTTTTCATGGCCCTTTTTAGCTCTCCTTAGACCGTTCATAATCTAATCACTGAATTCCTTATAACTCCTGTGAGCACCCATTGATACACGCTTCGTATGTTTTTCCTTCCGTTTGACTCAATGCTCCACTTCTGTTTGTTAACTACGATCGGTTACCACCCCATCCTTCACCTGCCTCAACGTGGCAATGTCTACGTGTATCCATAAACAACTTCCACATTGCCATCAATAAATTTGTTCTCAATTTACGCCCACATGTCCGGACTACTAACAATATAATTCGCGGACCACAATAAAAAACGTTTCCATGCGGTCCGCTCTTACCCCTTTCCAAGTGTGTAGTGAAGATCTCAGAGTTGATAGATTGATATGTGGACACTTTAGTGATTCCAATGAAAATTACAGTGTCACAGTGGCATTGTATGGGCACAGATATAAATATTGGAAGGGTGAGTCGTAAAAGGAATAAAAATGAAATTACCTAAAACTGTCTAACAGGAGGGGCAATCACTTCCACACCTATTGGATAACTCATTATCGAACCTACTGGTCGAGAGTAATAATAACAACATAGAGTGCAGTGGTCTTAGTCTATCACTAAAAGTGCTCCTCTATTCGATCAATGCGGCATGCAGAAGGTGAAAAACAATCTCCAGAATTCACAGGAATTGCGGCAGTGTCTTTTATTGTATCACAGCCTCAGGAGTGTCCAGTTCGAATGGGTTCTAATCTGTTCATTGAACCTGTTGGCATCACCCGTATTGATGCCATTGCCGCAGTACACCACAACAAAGAAGATTTTACCGCCGACAACAGAGTGGTAGAACATGTGAAGGAGAGGCCTGCATACTCCATAGGACTCCAGTTTTTTTCAGGAAGCAGAAGAGACTTTGACTATTAGTTTACAAAGCTTCTGTGTTTATCTTTCACTCAAGTCTGCATCCAGGTGCAACCCCAAGCCCTTGTAGGTTCTCATCATCAATAGCAATACGAAACAGTGCAGACTTAGTCCTCGTAAAGTCCATCAGTGCATCCTTTGTCTTACTAACGCTGAGCTGCTGATGATTTAGGTTGCAGCATTTGACAAAGTCCTCAATCAGTGCCTTGTTTTCATTCTACCGAGCACTCTTTATACAGCCAACTATTGCTGAGTCTTTAAAGAATTTCTGCAGCTGCAATTGTGGTCAATGTCTGGGAAATGCTCTCTCGCCGAGAAAATTGTCACATGACCAGGCCCATTGCTCTGTACCATTTCCAGTATGGTTTCTCCTCTTCTGGGCCTGCCTACGTATAGTGTCAGGTACCGTTCTTGGACACACCAAGCAAATCTTACACTTTCTAAGCCTTTGCTCTGAGAAGGAGCTAATTAATGTTCAGGAAATTATTATTGTTGCAACTTTCCATAACCTGACTCCCTATTTGTTCCATGAATTTCAGTTTCTCCTGAGGGATGGGTTTAATGCTGCAAAAAGAGCGACTGCTCCCTGCCTCTTGCTAACTTCCACCCATGATGCCCACCGTTTTACAGCTTCGATACTATCCCCGGTGAGCAATGTCCTTCACCCACATATATTATCTCACTCATTTTCCGTTTTGAAACTTCTATTCCCAAACATTCAGCAGCCGTGTCTACTTTTGTGGCAGAACCAGGTTAACATAATGGCCACAATATCGAAGCTCCAATTGGTTTGCCGTACACTAAGTTCATCGCCTTTGTTTCTGACAGTTGTTGCATAAGTCACATTCATTTCAAACCACCTACCCGATTTTATTTACGCCATATCAACTGCCCGTCTTTTTTTCATAGTCTCGCTATACTTTGCACCCACAGTTCCTTCACGACAGCTGCACAAAGATCTGACCTGCCACCCTGCTCACGAGCCGCCTGCATATATTTTATGCTCTGATGAATACGTCGTTGTGGAGACTTCAGAACTTTCCCACTGAAAGACCCTTCCCCCTCTTTAAAATAGAATGTCAAGCAAAAGGTCGAGTTTATTCTCATATGCAGAAATACATGTATGCAGTGGTGGAATGAAACACATACTTGCTGAAGATTTACACGTATGTACGAAGTCTTCAGAAAAAAAACATATATACAAGAAATAAAGCATGCAGTGAATGTCTTAACCGACTATTTTATCATATTCTCAATTACATATATGCACAACTGGAAACGCACATAACAACAAATCTGTAGCACTCACAAGAAAAAACAATATATCGAGTCCCACCTGGATGATGTCAAATAACAGATATACAGGAATATTGTTCTGCTGAATGTGCCTATAATATGTTATCGTAAGGACTAGGGAAACCGCTATTTCAAAGATTATTAAAACTTAATGAACTCCAGTGGAAATAAATCTGCAATAATAATATTAAATAGACAAATAATCGTGTTTCTGATTCCATAACTCATTGGTCTACATTTCTTTGTATAATACATGGATTCTGGTTGACATTCATTCTTTTGTGTTGCCCTTCCATCAGCCACAACGAACAGGGTCTTCGTGATGTATGAGTCAATGGTGCTGGTCCGAACAATCAAATTGTCGTCGCTTATGTGTCGAATCAACTTGCTCTATTGAAGCAAATCAGTCATACAGTGAGATATAAACACAGCAGTGTACGAAGCCGACATTGAAATTAAACACTTTCGAAGAATAACGTTAAATCGGCGAATCTCGTTTGCGTTTTATTGACAAACTAAAACAATTGAATGTAAAGATATATTTTAATTCATTCCTCAGCTTCTCCCTGAACTTCTGCTGTGTTAGTCCGTAGATATAAGTGTTGGTGCATGTGCAGAGAAACTCCAGCATAAAGCCAACCTGCTGTAGGATATATCTTGGGTTGGTGTGGAATCTGTCTGTGCAGGTATAATTTTCCACTTGCCAGGTCATAGAATATACAACTCTGGGTGTCCACAGTAAAATGAAATTGGTTGATATAGCGAACAATAAAACAATCGACTTTCTCCTGCTTTCCACCTCTGCATCCTTCTGATTGTCGCTAATATTCCGCAGTACCCGGCGGACTTTATTTGCCGCAATAATATGCCTGGCAGTTAATGTGTTGAACAGAAGCATTAAGCAGATTGGAGCCACTGCAGTCAGAATACCGTCACATAACTGGTATGCTCTCCAGAAGGGTGACGTTAAGAATGCTGTTGTGACGAGACAGCGTTTAGAATGCACAGCAAAGTAAAATGGCAGAGCTTTTGCGTAACACGCCGCACACACAGTTACCACCATCATAATCGCTGTTTTCTCGGAGCAGTATCTTTTTCGCAGCTTCTGACAGCAGATGGCGATGCAGCGATCGAAAGTAAAGGCGACCGTAAACCGACCGTAAACTTCAGAAAAGAACGATGTTGACGAAATACGGCCGCTGTCTGGGGAGCGTAACGGCATGGGCTGGAGCTAACGCTGGGCGTGATATGAGGCGAGCCACAGTGGTGCCCTGCTGACTGTGCGAGCAGGCACCGGGATCCGGTAAAGTATATGACTAGTATTCTATTATCCCACCAACAGCAGAAGCTGCGACTACTGCAGTTCTTTCTCAGACTAACAGTCCACTTACGTCTGAGGTCACTCAAGTGGTAAAGAGATTAAATAAGCAGAGGAAGTAGTCGTTACAAGTAAACACATTCATAATGCGTGCGTATTATCGAGTACATTAAACCGGCATGGCAGCATACTGGGACAAACTGCATTAACAGTTTATAGCCAAATACAATGGCTCCAAAACAGAGGCACTGTTAAACAGAAACCTAAAACTGAGCAATGGAATGAGATTAACGAAAGGACAGAGATGATTAGGAAACCATTTTGAAATCTTCAGGGTGGAAGTATCCCGGCTATAAGTGTGTAAAATTGATATCCGAGGAAGGAAGTTAAGGGAAAAGCTAAGGAAATTCTAAGGATACATAACGTACATACAAGATAAGATCACCCGGAAAAAAATTGTCTTCCTGTAGATACTGCGGAACAGAAGCTTGGTGCATGCAAAACCAGACTAAATGCATACATGATAAACGCCGGACGAAGAGAACAGAAACACCCACCCAGAAACAATGAAAAAGATCATTGGCATTGAAATTAAACTTGCTGTGGCAGAGTATCTTGAACACATTCACAGAATTAGCAACGAATACAGAGATAATGAACTTTTGGTCTAATATCTGGTCAATAAGGGTAACGCGCAATGAAGAAGCAAGCTGGATTAGGGAGGAAAAAGAGTACACTAACACAATTGAAGAAACGCAAATATCTAAAGTTGCATTGGGTGTGCTAAAATGGCTATCAAAATACCCACAGCTCCAGAAGTGCAGGTAGTGACAATATTGATAAATAACATTGTAAGAATACTGCCTACCTTCCTTGCACCTGATGACACATATCAACGCATTTTCTTACAAATCCAAAAAAATTGCGGAATATTTGACAGAATTTAAAACATATCTGCTTCCATTAGATGGATTGGTAAAATGACCCATCCAAATATCGTCCTATTTCTTGTTACAAACTATATATAAAAATCTGACACCATGCCTCTCGCAACCAATCGCCACTCACATAAATAATCACAACATACTTAAACATTTCAGAAATTCTGCCGAAACGATTTGAAAGAATATAAGTTATAATTACTATTAAATTCTGCAGTTCGAAATCAGGACCGTGGGAAAAGCAAAGAGCTTCCATGTCTTATATTGTGACGTTTTGGCCGGGGGCGTGGTCGGCAGTCCGCCCCTCATTTCTAATTACTAGTACTGTTTACTGCTCTTGTGTTAAAATGCCCTTGTGGGATCATGGTGGGGAGTTCTGGTTCGAGAAAAGAAAAGATCTTCTACGTTTTATGTTAACTAACAAAAGACATTTGATGCTGTCCTACAATCATGGTGCATAAAAGTGTATAATAATTAAAATCTACGCACAAAATTCTTTTAACATCGGATGAAGCACTGGTGCACCATAATCAACCTATCAACTAACAGCCAAAAATAAAGAACAACCATGGTTGCCCAAATAAACCGAAGCTTGTTGACTCTCTAAGCCACTATGGTATTGTCCAACTACCCAATTTACTGAATTGGAAAAAAATAGTGTGTATCAAATTAAAAAAATAACACAACACGAAGTATAACTTGACACATCGGTATATTGATACACATATTATGTACGTGCCACATACGCAAAATGCTGTAGGAACTAAGCAGGCCAGGCAGAATCTATGAAAAACTGTACAGATGATTCTTCGGGACGAAACCATTCAGAAGGACTGTATTGTGTACATGGACGGTTTGAAATTATATGGTCTTCCATGGTTAAAAGTAAAGCAATTAATTTAAATCGTAGAACAAATTTCTAAAGACATTAACATGAACATTGGACTAGATAAATGCAGAGCATTAAACATAAAGGAAAGTGCAACCGAACTTAGAGAATAAAATCGAGCAGCAGATACTGTAGAACTGATAGATGAAGATGAAACGTATGGATTTGGGATATCAACAAGCAAGTGTAGATAGTGCGATAAATGGAAAAAAATCGATGAATTTTACCCCAAGCTCCTGAAAATCTAACAAACAGAGCTCGATAGTGAAAACTTATCAAAGGCCATAAATTCTTTCGCTATACTCATATGAACGTATGATATTGACATAATATATTTGCGCGAACCCTATCTGGAAAACCTGCAACAAAACCTAAAAGCTGAACCAACAAATTTTATGAAACAGTCGAACGCAATTAGTTTAAAACTAATTAGGACAAAGGAGGAAGATGAATCACAACTCAGCATTCCACCTGACCATAAGAAATTGTGATAAGTAGTACACACCACGAAACTTAAAGGAAAACACATGCCAGAGACATGACTAAACCATAACTTTCAGGGAATAAGTTAAACAGTGGAGGAGGGTGACCTGCATGGCCTGGCCGGTCTGGATCCTTGATGATAGATGCTGCTCCCCTGAGACGGCACTCTGTGGAGACGTGCGAAATGGTGTAGACGGCTGCAGCAGTGATGGATTGGGCCGTATACACTACCTGTAGCACCATTGAAAGGTAGTAGTTAGTGATGTCAAGACATTGTTGTCTAAAGGGCTGGTCGTAACGCATTAGTAGAAGTACTGATCATCGGATCTCAGGGTGAACGGTCGCGTTATTAATGTTAAGCCCTTTTTAAACGCTATTTTTTTTTGAAATCTCCAACCGGTCTCTACACATCGCATGCGTCTCCTTGTCATTATGTGCAGCAGAACAGTAAATATATTTAAGAGAGCAACTATGCACTCAGCGCACGTGGGTGGGTGGGAGATGAACGGACGGAGGTGTGTACACGGAGAGCTCAGCAACTAAAGAGGGGAGGTAGGAACTTTATAGTCAGAAGGAGATTTCCATTGCGCTGAAATTAAATGAGACAGAATGTGTGTGTGTGTGTGTGTGTGTGTGTGCGCGCGCGCGTGTGTGTGTGTGTGTGTGTGTGTGTGTGTTAGAGAGAGAGAGAGACAGAGAGAGAAGGAGAGACTGGGTGGGAGATGTGGGAGTGCTGTGTGAAGGCAGAAATTCAAGGCTGTATGTAATATCTCTGAAATATTTAATGATACAAAGCCAAAAGACAGGGGTAGGAATGACTCTCTCTCTCTCTCTCTCTCTCTCTCTCTCTCTCTCTCTCTCTCTCTCTCTCTCTCTCTCTCTCTCTCTCTCTCTCTGTCTCTCTCTCTCTCTCTCCTCTCTCTCTCTGTGTTAGTAATAGGAGAGAGAGAGAGATGCTCTGAAGCGAAAAAAATGGGAAAATTGAAATGCTGACGTGTCGAGGGATGGGAGCGTATCGTGTGTGAAAATGGACTGGAAAAGACGCAATTGAAAGAAAAGTAGACAACGCCAGAAGTCGCCCACAGCTGATGAATCCCCCCGCAGAAAGCGAAACTGTATAAATATCTAGTCAGGACTGCCAATGAGCAGAAAATCTAATTTAGTTTAAGGCTGCTGGGAGAGAGGGAGTGCGTTCTCTGGACTTAGGACAAATGTATTAAACGATAAAACTAAGGATCTACTGCAGACAGCTGTTTTACATTTCCGCTTTCAATGAATTTGAGACAGTGTAAATCCTGAGCTTTTTTAACTTATTGCTGTCGTATTAAAGTTTTAGCAATAAAATTATGTCAGCAATGCACTCTCTTCAATCGGAATTTGCAAAGTGCCGCCAGTGCACGAGTTTTTTGTGAGGCAATGAGATCCTACAGCATTCCTGCGGGCTGTTCATTGATATAACGGTAACGCATGGCAGAATAATCACGAGACTTTGAAACAGAGTATGAAATTAGATTTCCTTCAGTTCGCAATCTCCGGGCTCTACCGTCTGGTAGCGGTTAGTCCGATTCTATTACAGCTCTGGGTATTAGAGTTTGGAGTTCAGTCCCTACGTTCTTTGACTGGAGTTTGTACGTCCTACTGGTGGATTGCGTGGATTTTCCCAGAGTGCCCCAGTTTCCAAATATGTCTAAGAACTACCGGTTAGCAAGTTAATCGGACATTGTTCCGTGATAAGTTAAGAAATAGTTCGGTGTTTGCTGGCGGTACCGCTGGAATGGGCAAAAAGAGCCTATTCCGTGATTTATCTCGAAATAAAATTCGTTCTTGTTATTCTCTGCATTGCTGCATCCCCGAGCCTTCTGTGGTCACTGATCCATCCAACCTACAGATCAGTCAACAGCAAAAGCAGAAATCACTCGTTGCGACAAATATCTTATTTTTGCAACTTTACAAAATGTGACTCGAACTGCTGCTATAGTGTTTATTTGGTTATGAGGAGTCCACATAATACTTCCAATAGAACAATTGATCCCTTCTTTTTTCCGACTCCCGAACATGAGCTGCTGTCTTTATACACTAAGTTTTTAATACAGTTGGACTCCTAACTGCTCAAGTGGTGGCTTCAAGGGGGAATGTTCATTAACAAAGAACACATGGAGGAACTCAGGACTTCAGGCTGTATCTATGCAAAGGAATAAGTAGTGGAGGTTTTATCCGTGACTTGATGAAGTCAGTATCGTCTCAAAACGTTGACTCTTTAAAAACTCCGTTCAAAGTTTAAAACATATTTATTTTCAAAGAATGTATACAGTATGCAGCTTTGAGGTTTGTATTCTTGCAGATAGCCACAAACCAAGAGAACACCATGGAACTTGTTTCTAAAAACGAACTCATACAAGATGACCATCAAACGTGCGAAGACAAAAACAAAACATGCAAGCAGCAAATACCGAGCAGGAAAACGAAACATCAAACCGCAGAATCTCCAAAAGTAACTCCACCATCTACGAGCCGTCGAGACGAAAGAAGCTGGTCCTGGAGCTGTATGCTGCCACAACCACTCACTCACTCAGAATGACGGAAGGTTTAATAGCGGTGTGGAAAATTATGACGGGTACAGATAGTATAAATGCAATCAGGCCTTTTCAGTTGACGTTGCGTGAGACTAGCTTTAGAGTATTGAGTTATGGGGGAAAGATGATATGTTTAATAGAAAGATGAGTTGCAAGCTCTGTATAGAGAAGGTGGTAAGTGTGTAGAATGAGCTACTAGCGGACGTGCCAGGTTGGATTTGAAAACTGAAGAGAAATTTGATAGGGACATAGATGGAAGGAGTGTGGAATGTCAGTTCATGGTGCAGGTCCTTGGGTCCAGGGACGTTGACAGATCGGCAAAGATAGATGACCTGAAGGCCTTGCTTCTGTGCTGTAGTGCTACATAACTTTATGACATTCACTCAAATTAGGCATTATCCTGGTCAATACTCACAGCATCTTTTCAATTTTTCCACATTTTCCCATTCTGAGCAGACCAGAACTAATTGGTTTTGATGAGTGTGCCTACAAAATGCATGTTACCGTAAGGACGAAGGCAGCAGCTATTTCAAAGACTATTAAAGCCTAAAGAACTCCAGTGGAAGGAAATCTCAAATAATAATATTAAACAGACAAGCAATCATGTTTCTGATTCCGTATATCATTAATCTACATCAATTTGCATAATATGTATGGATTCTGGTTGACATTGATTCTTTTGTGTTGCTCTTCCATCAGCCACAATGAGCAGGAGTTTCATGACGTATGAGTAAACGGTCCAGGTTCGAAGAATCAAATCGTCGTTGCTTATTGTGCCGAATCAACTTGCTCTATTGAAGCAAATCAGTCATACAGTGAGATATAAACACAGCAGTGTACGAAGCTGACATTGAAAATAAACAATTTCTACGAATAACGTTAAATCGGCGAATCTCGTTTGCGTTTTATTGACGAAGTAAACCAATTTAATGCAAACACATATTTTAATCCATTCCTCAGCTTCTCCCTGAACTTCTGCTGTGTTAGTCCGTAAATATACGTGTTGGTGCAAGTGCAGAGAAATTCCAGCATAAAACCTACCTGCTGTAGGATATACCTTGGGTTGGTGTGGTATCTGTCCGTGTAGGTATAATTTTCTATTTGCCAGTTCATAGAGTATACAATACTGGGTGTCCACAGTAAAATGAAATTGCTTGATATAGCGAACAATAAAACTATCGACTTTCTCCGGCTTTCCACTTCTGCATCCTTCTGATTCTCGCTAATATTCCGCAGTGCCCGACGGACTTTATTGGCCGCGATAATATGCCTGGCAGTTAATGTGTTAAACAAAATTATTAAGCAGATTGGAACCACTGCAGACAGAATACCGTCACATAACTGGTATGCTCTCCAGAAGGGTGACGTTAAGAATGCCATTGTGGTGACACAGCGTTTTGAATGCACAGCAAAGTAAAATGGCAGAGCCTTTGCGTAACACGCTACACACAGAGTTACCACCATCATAATCGCTGTTTTCTCGGTGCAGTATGGTTTTCGCAGCTTCTGACAGCAGATGGCGATGTAGCGATCAAAAGTAAATGCGACCGTTAACCAAACGGAACAGTCAGAGTTTGCGACACGCAGAACAATTATTACAGCACACACCGGAGTTCTGAACAGGAAATTAGCAAAGACATAGATAAAATTAACTTGTTCGAAAATAACAGCCACGATGACGACCATCAAATCTGCTACTGCCATGGCCACCAAGTAGCGGGTGATGCATTTGGAAAGGCCGCATTTTCCCCGGGATAGGATCACAATCGCCGTTAGATTAACTGAAAAAAATATAATGCATGTTAATATATCTCCTAGTTCCCACTTTGGTGACTGTGAATTGAGTTACTTAGTAAGACTATCATATACAGGAGAAGGTAAGACTCATAGTGCACCGGCATCTTTCAGCAGATTTATGCTGTGAAGTAAAATGACCCAGAAGAAACCTAGGTGCAGTGTTGTGTTTTAAATAACAGCCGAAAACCTTCCGTTTTGTTCTGTCAAATGTGGTACCTGTTGCACCCAGCTAGAGGCAGATCGAACGCATTTCCATTATTTAAAGGTATTGGTTACTTACACGGAACAGAACATACACTGGGCGACTTATTTGCAATTCATATTATTAAACTTTATGGCGTGCTTTAAATTAACTACCGAAGATGGAATAAATATATCTTAAATGGTCTCTGTCGACTCAGTGGAACATATTGCATCTGCCAGCCGAGCTATTTCTCGTTTTCAGAGGTAAGACTTTGATCTCACTAGATGCTAAACGGCTGTCAACTCTGCCCGGGACGGGATATCAAATAATTCCCGTTGACAAGAGCCTTTATTCTTCAGCTGTTCGCCCTTGCGGTACGGAGATACTAGCAAACTCTAGAAGCCTGAGGCTCGTGTCACTGCTTACGGGACAATAGTATGCTTGTTTGAAGAAACACAGAGAAATGTGCCTTAAATTTTCTTTTTTTTTAAAAAAGAAACGAAAGCAAATCAACTCAGTAAGGAAACAGATTTGTTTATAGATTTCCAGCAAGCGCTCATCAGAATAACACAGAAGCAAACTTCGAAATAAATATACTTCAGAGTGACGATAACATTGATATGTTAATGTGAGGAATTCGAAAACGTGATGAAACGACTTCACAATTTGGATTTTCTTTAATTCTATGGAAAACTTGCATGTGGCGAATTCTGCAAGACAATACATGCCTTCATCCCGGACACTTCAATGGCAAGTGATTGCTTTGTGAGTGTATAATCGTATCTGCGTTTGAAAAGGCAACCCACTGAAAACTCCATTCACATGGCGAGGGAGTAACCGATTAAATCAAACACTGCCTTCTTGTCCGCTCACTCAGCTGTCCTTGCCGATATATTGAATACAATCATGATGGGACTGCCCAGGTGTAGCTGGGTGTACGGAATTGTATTGAAAACTGTACTCAATTTCCCACGCATTTTCACACCAGTTCGGTATCATTAATTATATTGTAGAACATAATATTTGCATTTTCTTCTCATACAGTTCCCATTTTCTGGAATAATATAATAGAGTAAACATCTCGGTGGTCAGATAAAGCGAATGTCGAAAGCCGTCAGTGGAGTCCTTAGGCTCAACCACAGCAATACCAGTCAGTTCCAGCACCTTACCAGGAATGCCGACAGCGGCGAGTACAGGATAGTAAATTCTGACGATGTCGTAAATTGCTGGATATCCCATTCTGTATCTGAATCACCGATGAGCTGTATAATCTGCGCACACACCTTCTTCAAGTAATTCTTGGACACAACGAGTATCGTCAATTTATAGGAGTACCGCTTAAATCATTATATCTACAGACCACTGAACAAACACTTAGTCTCAACTATTTTTATCATTATGAAATTGTGCAATAGATTTAACTCTTCAGGTGATTGTACTTGAATGTTTTTTTGGCAAGAGCTTCCATGGAGAACGCTGCATGTTGTATTCTGCATCACCAGGTTCGCGCCGACTGACCAGGGTGGTTTTCCCCATTGATCGCTTAATAATTTTAATAACAAGTTACAACGCATTAAATATCTTTTCACTTACACCACTAGGAATTGTATTAAGAAAGCTTAATGTCGCATGTGATTAAAAACTCCCTGCAAGCGGTTAACTTATGTGGCGTTTTATCTCTTCAGTAAAATTCGTTCTGGAAGCGATAGTCAAAAGCTGATCTGTTTTGCTTATATCCGCATGCTCGTAAAATGAAAAACTGCAGTTAACCTGATAACGACCTGTTATGCCCCTCACAGATAACAGTGTGAAGGGAAGTTGTGATAGACCCTGGTTCTGTACAATGCACAATGAGTCCGCAAACGCCATGTATGCACTGTGTGCTTGTCGGAATTCCCCCGCTCGAAATTGCGATTGGAATAAACCAGTAATACCAATTTTGTGTATAATGTTTAGCGAGAAACTGTGGTCTCCTTGTTATCCAGAACGTTGTTTCATGTTCTTACATTGATTACAGAAATAATTTGATTCTCTCTCACACTTACGTTTAAGAACAGTTCTTAAAATATATAAACTATACCAATTTTGTGAAATTCCTACAATACCTGATGAAGCATTGGTGTACTATTGTCAAATATAGATTAAAACTAAAAAGAAGAATACGGTTGTTATCAAAGTTAACCGGGACAGCTTCCATTAGAATAGGTCCGAAATCTCCTTACAATTGAGAAATGAGTGTGCTTGCTCTTAACTCTAGTTTTACCAACTTTAGTTGAGCTAAGATAAATTTGCTGTTTGAGATACAAAGATGTCTACCGGTTCGGTTTGCGCCGTCATTGTCCTGAGCTCGCCAGAGCTCGCCCAGAGCAAGCGCTGGTACAGATACCTGTATCAGATAGTGTAAGCATAACGCAAGTGTTGCACTGCTGAACACTTCCACTCAAGCAGTTTACACAAGTAGGACTCGCGTGATTTGGACTTGAGAAGCAAACACATTCATATTGCGTGTATATCATTGAGTAGTGCAGGTTGAGTCTGACACGAGAGCATACAGGGGCAAACTTCATATAGGTTGTGACACAACATCCGGTCATGCCAGTAGAACCACAGAACAATTACAGAATCCCAAAAGATATATTAAACAAAGTAATTCATGAACTTGCAGAAGAGCAAGAAAGAAATCAACCTAAAGACCACAATCATACTATGCAAGACAATAAGGAAGGTTTCACCAACTGATGTGTTGATGAAATTAAAATTATGAAAATGGGCAGCTCCAGAACCTGATAGTAAATCCTCAGAATGAGGAGGAAGACGCTAAGCTTACAGACAAAATGCTCCTAACCTTGACCACAACACGAAAAGGATCTGTTGGCAGGGAGCAATCAAATTGACCCTTTATGCTAAAATAGAAAACGTCATCAAAATTTTCAAAATTGTTTCATATTCTCAACAATACTGCCACACTACTGAGGAAAGCGAAATATTTGAAGAACTGAACATAAAAACAGGCTGCGCAGCATCATCAACAGTGTCGTGCAATGACTCTAAAATGGGGGCATCATCAATGGAAACCAACATCTGACGAATGAAATGAGTACATCGAAATAGCAGAAGACACGAGGAAATAAAGTTGAAGCCTGAAGAGCAGAAAGAACTCGCCTACTGGAGAATAAAATGAGCATTACAAAAACATGGTAGAATTTATAGACACAATAAAACTTGGTGTATACTAGCGGTGATTGATAAGTTCGTGGCCTAACGTAGAAGGAGATGAGTTATTAACTTCAAACTTTCTGCATAATCACTCAAGGAGTTGACCTGCATGTGCATGTGACGAGGGCTGTATAACTCATCTCTTTCTACCTTATCAGTCACCCATCTGTGGTCACTTTCTGGAGGTACACTATCCGTATGCTCCGCGACCGCTCGACCAAGTGTGTAAATGTAGGAGGGGACTATGTTGAATAATAAATGTGCTACGTTTTCTAAAATTAACTCCTTCTACCTTAGGCCACGAACATATCAATTATCCGTCGTACAAAGCCAGAGGAAGTAGACACATCAAATGCGTCAGTCAGAATTATGAAAACATAATTATCAGTTGAGAAACGATGTACATCGTTTATAAAGGACACTGACATCTAATGGAACGCACACAAGTGGTACCAACCCAAACACAGAATTATGACAAACATGGAAATTATGAACTATAGGTCTAATATCTGTTAAACACAGTGAAGTACAATCGAAAAACAAGTGTAATTCGGGAGGAAAATGAAAGCACCGCAAAAACGACGACATTTGATCACCCAAGTATGCAAAGAATATGATGAAAGCGAGTATAAAACTATTAGCATCTGGAAAGGTACCGTCAGTAATAATGTTGATACGTCTTGATATAAAAAAGTTACTTGCTACATCTTTACGCATTAATGCATTTCAATATTTTTCATAAACATCGTGAAAAAGTGCCGAAATCAGGAAATAATATCTAATAACTAAAGTAAAAATGACAAATAACCCATCAAAATATGTCATATTTCATGTTTCCGAACTAGTTATAACATCGCTACTCTATGCATCTCGCAGCTAATCCACACTAATTTAGATTAGAGTAATATACTTTCAGAGGAGCAAAAAGTATGATGTGATTGTGCGGAAGGATGTCAAAACCGATAAACTCTGCCATTCTCAATCAAGCCCAAATGAAAAGCAACTATATTTCACGTTTCCACAAGTACGACCAAAGTTTTGTTAATCGTGTCCCACGCTTATGGCTTACTGATATTCTTAATACCGATATAAACTATAGCCAGTTCTTGTGAAATTCATACAACAACATTTGAATTATTGGCGTCTGATAATCACGCTACCATCAACCACAAAATTAATACCACTGTTTTCTAAACAAACCGAGACATTTTGCAGGGCTACTCTCTAAGCCCACTATAATTTTGGCTAGCTTTAAATCAGTCCTCTCATATACTAAATCGGGCGAGAATAGGATATCAATTACGAAACACCAAATACCAAACTATTCGATGATTTGATCTTATATTCATCGTCATCCGTCAAACTAATGCAGTTTATCGACACGGTAAAGTAGTCTCTAAAGATGTAATAATGAACTTTGGAGGAGATAAGTGCCGAAACCTAAACGTAACTAGAGTCACAGTAGAGATAGTAGAACAGAAAACGGATCTATCGACTTTTGAAAGATCATCGCTAATCCATCCGCAATCTCCACAGATACTTCTTTCAGAACACGAGGGTGCATTCCATCTGGTCCGGGAGATTTATCTACCGTTAGACTATTCAGCTTCCTGAGTACTTTCTTTGTCATAATTCTGACTCCACACACTTCTGTTCCCTGCCACCCTTCAGTGTCCGGTATACTGCTGATGTCTTCCTCAGTGAAGACTGATGCAAAATACTCGTTCAGTTCCTCCGCCATCTCCTTATCTCCCTTTACAATTTCTCCAGCATAATTTTCTATCGGTCCTATATCTACTTTCACCTGCCTTTTAGTCTTTATATACTTGAAGAAGCTTTTCGTATCCCCTTTGATATTATTTGCTAGCTTCCTTTCATAGTTAATCTTTTCCCTCTTAATGACCTTCTTAGTTTCCTTTTATAAGCTTTTAAAAACTTCCCAATCCTCTGTCTTCCCACTAATTTTTGCTTCCTTGTATGCCCTGTCCTTTGTTTTAACTTTGGCTTTGACTTCTCTTGTCAGCCACTGCCGCATCCTTTTTCCATTCGAACATTTCTTCTTTTTTTGGAATATACCTGTCTTGCACCTTCCTCACTTCTCGCATAAACTCCAGCCACTGCTGCTCTGCCGTCCTTCCCGCCAGTGTCCCTTTCCTGTCAACTTTGGTCAGTTCCTCTCTGATGCCACTGTAATTGACTCCTCTGAAATACCGGCACATCAGATTTCGGCTTCTCTTTTTGAAATTTCACAATGAACTCAATAATGTTATGATCTCTGCCTCCTAAGGGTTACTTCACCTCAATCTCTCTAATCACCTCCGGTTCATTACACAATACCCAATCCAGTACAGCCGATCCCCTAATTGAAGGGTACATACAAACATCATCTGTGTTAACAACAGAATATGAAACCACAGGTTGAACTGCAGAGTATGAAGTTAGATTTCCTTCAGTTCGCAATCTTGGGGCTCTACCGTCTGGTAGGGGTTAGACCGACTCTATTACAGCTCTGTGTATTAGAGTTTGGAGTTCAATCCAGACGCCCTTTGTCTGGAGTTTGTACGTCGTACTCGTGGATTGCGTGGATTTTCCCAGAGTTCCCCAGTATCCAAGCACGACCAAGACCTACCAGTTAGCAAGTTAATTGGTCATTGTCCCGTGATAAATTTAGAAATAAGTCGGTGTTTGCTGGAGGTACGGCTGGAAGGGTCAAAAGAGCCCATTCCGTGCTTTGAAATACAATTCGTTGTTGTTATTTTCTTCATTGCTGCATTCTCGGAGTCTTCTGAGGTCACCGATCTATCCAACCTACAGACCGTTCAACAGCAAAAGCAGAAATCACTCGTTACAACAAAACTTCTTATTTTTGCAAGTTTACAAAATCTGACTGGATCTGCTGCCAGGTGTTTATTTTGCTATGAGGAGTCAATGAAATACCTCCAATAGAGCAATTGCTCCCTTCTTTTTATCTGACTTCCACCCATGAGCTCCTGCCTTTATACAAGAAGTTGAAAACGGTTGAACTCCTAACTACTCAAGTGCTGGCCGCAAGGGGGAATGTTCATAACACACAACATGCTGGAGGAACTCAGCACATCAAGCAGCATCTATGGAAAGAAATATGAAGTCAAGGATTTGGTCCGTGACATGACGACGACAGTATCGTCTCAAAACGTCGACTCTTTAAAAACTCCGTTCAAAGTTCAAAGCATATTTATTTTCAAAGAATGCTTACAGTATGCAGCCTTGAGGCTTGTATTCTTACAGATAGCCACAAACCAACAGAACACCATGGAACATGTTTATAAAAACAAACACACACAACAAGACCATCAAACGTGCGAAGACAGAAACAAAACATTCCAGCAACAAATACCGAGCAGGAAAACAAAACATCAAACCGCAGAATCTCAAAACGTAACTCCACCATCTACGAGCCGTCGGGACGAAATAAGCCCGTTCTGGAGTTGTGTGTTGCCGCAGGCACCGACTCACTCTGAATGACTGGAGTTTTAATAGCGGTGTAGAAAATTATGAGTGGTACAGATAGTATAAATGCAAGCAAGATAAGCACAAAATAATCTGCAGATGCTGTGATCAAAGTAACACTTTCAGTACGCTGGATGAACTCAGCAGGTCGGAAGCATCAGTCAGAAACGATAAATGCAAGCAGGTCTTTTCAGTTGACATTGCTTAACGCTGGCTCTAGAGCAATGAGTTAAGGGGGAAAGGTGAAATGTTTAATAGAAAGATGAGTTGTAAGCTCCGCACAGAGAAGGTGGTAAATGTGTGGAATGAGCTAGCAGCGGAGTGCCAGGTTGGATTTCAAAACTGAAGAGAAATTTGATAGGCACATGGAAGGAAGGAGTGTAATGGTGCAGGTCCTTGGGTCGAGGGACACTGACAGATCGGCCGAGATAGATCTCCTGATGGCTCTGTCTCTGTGCTGTAGTGTTCCATAACTTTATGACTTTCACTCAAATTAAGCATTATCCAGGTGAATACTCACAGCATCTTTTCTATTTTTTCCATATTTTTCCATTTTCGGGAGACCAGAACTAATTGCTTTTGATGAGTGTGCCTGGAAAATGTTAGTTACCGTATGGACGAAGGCAACAGCTATTTTTTTTTAATCTTTTTATTTTTATTTGGATAAGGAAATCACAAGCATCATGAACTTTTTTCACATGTGTAACCTTTTCCATCCTCTTAATATATGTATAAAACTATAATTATTTATACATTCCTAAGTACACATTAAGATGATATAAAAATAAATTAGACACTTAAATAGATAATTCTGTGCAGTTGAAATTCTACTCTATTAGACTAAATAATGATATTAGTTGTTAAGAAAAATAGTCATAATAATGGATTAATAATAATTTCCATATATCTCTTCTGTACCATTTCTTTCTGGTCCAAAATGTTGTTTATAAGCCAATGTAACTACCATTGTACGTGTTTATATCCTAACTTGTTCATGTTTGCTCCTACCCCGAAACATAACTAACCCATCCTTATATACCTATTTGCTTAATTTTATCATTTTTTATCCGTTTCCCAAATATTTTCCTTTACTTGTGTTAATTCTCCATTTTCCAAAAAAAACAGTAACCGAAGCAGAATATTCATTTTTATGGTATTTCTGCTTGAATTTAAACTTAAAAAGGGGATAAGATTCCATCTATGCATATCTGCTCTTATCTCTGAAATTAATGGTCCATTATTTACCTGTGACAGCGTTGAAAGATCCTTTGGCAGGGTTATTCCTAAATATTTTTAATGATTTAGCTTCGCACTATGTATCCTGCAGTTTTTTGGATGGTGTATAATTTAGGGACATAAACTGCGTTTTCTTTACATTATTTTTATAACCTGATATTTTCCCATAGTCATCCAACAATGTAAACGATCCTATAAATGATTTTTCTGGTTCACTCAGATAGACTAAAACATCATCTGCGAGTAACGCCACTTTCTGTTCAATCCCTGCCACCTTGATACCCTTTACAATTTCCCTCTGTCTTATTAGTTGGGCAAGCGATTCAATGTATAGCACAAAAGGAGAGGAGAAATTGGGCATCCCTGTCTAGTGCCTCTCTCTAAAATAAAGGAGTCAGAGAGTTCCCCATTTATCTTAATTCGAGCTGTAGGGCTGTCATATAAAGTCTGGATTACTTTAATAAACTTTTCTTGAAAGCCGAATCTTCCTAACGCTCTGTATAGGAATGCCCAACTAACTGAATCAAAAGCTTTCTCGGCGTCTAATCCCACTACCATTGTCTCTGTCCCGTTCTTAATAACCTGTTCTAGTATGTGTAGAGTTCTCATTATGTTGTCCTGTGTTTGTCTTTGTTGAATAAATCCAGTCTGGTCTAAATAGATTAGGCCAGGTAAAAGCTTTTCCAATCTGCGCGCTAATATAGATGTAAATAATTTGTAATCTAAATTAAGAACGCTAACTGGCCGATAATTACCACATTCTAGTTTATCTTTACACTCTTTAGGAATAACTGAAATAATCACTTCTCTCCAGGAAGATGGAGCATCTCCTCTCTGCAAGATCCAATTATAGGTTTTAAGTAGTAATGGGGCTAACTGTGACTTCAGTGATTTGTACCACTCTGAGGTAAACCTATCAGAACCTGGAGACTTTCCTGCCATTAATCCAGAGATGGCCACATTCAGTTCTTTGACAGTTACTGGTTCTAATAGGCATTCACTTTGTAAATTTGTAAGCTTGGGTAGATCTAAAGAATGCAATAAAGTGACAATGTAGGGCTCATTGGAGACCCGGGGTTGGGAGCACAGCTCTCGATAATATGTTTCAAAACTCTCTTGAATTTTCTCTGTTGTACTCTCCGCAAGCTTTGTCTTTGGATTCTTTATTTTATGAATTGTTTTGTCTGCTTGTTGTTTTTGTAATTTATATGCTAACAATCTAGCTGATTTTCCTCCTACTTCATAATTCTTTTGTCTCAGGTAAAGAAAATTTCTTTAAGTTTCCAATGTATAAATATCATCAACTTCACTTTGCAATTTCTTAATTTCCTGTTTTAAATTAGAATTACTTTTGTTGCTATCTACAACTTGAAGTTGTTTTAATTTTCCTTGAAGGTCTGCTAATTTTTGTGCATTGATATTTTTCATGTGAGTAGTAATGGAAATAATTTTTCCTCTCAGTACAGCTTTCAATGTATCCCATAAGATCACTGGTGATGTTTCTCCCGTGTCATTAAGGTCTAGGTGTTCTTTGCTTTCTCCCCTTAATCTCTCCATTACTTTCATGTTATTGAGTATATGTGAGTTTAGCCTCCATAGTGTTTTCCTCATTTTCCTTTCCAGGGTTAGAGACATAGAGACTGGGCTATGATCTGACAGATCAATTGTTGCAATATTACAGTTTTTTATCCTGAGTCTATCTGTATTAAAGATAAATACATAGTCTATCCTTGAATAGGCTGAATGAGGGAAAGAGTAATGTGTATAATCTTTACTAGTGGAGTGAAATTCCCTCCACACATCTATAATTCCCAACTCCTCCATCAATAAATTCATTTCCCGAATCAGAGGGTTATTCTGAGTAACTGTTCTTGAAGAATCTAATGCAGGATTTAACCTAATATTAAAATCCCCTCCACGGATTACTACCCCTTGAGAACTGACCATTAGGTCAAAAATGTGTCTATAAAATGACCATTCACAACCTGTTGGAGCATAAACATTCAGCAATGTTATTTCCGTACCTTCTATTCTTCCTGTAATTTTTACAAATCGTCCATCTTTCTCTTTAGTCTCTGAAATATGTTCATAATTAAGAGTACTTGATATTAAAGTAGCTACCCCTCTTTTGCGGCTCAATTTATATGATGACTAAATGCATGCTTAAAGTCCATTCTTTTTAATAATTCATGTTCGGATTGGCTCATATGTGTTTCCTGGAGGAAAGCTATTTGTGCCCTCTCTTTTTTCAATTTAGACATAATGTTATTTCTTTTAATTGGATTCAAAATCCCATTAACATTATAGGAAATTATTTTTCCCAGTTCAATTTACATTTTTCTCTAGTAGAAAAAAACACTCTCCTTTTCTAACCAAACAGTAAGCAATCACTTCTCAACAGTAAACCAAAACATATAACCACACCCTAGACATTTTTGAACGTATAACATCTGAAAATTTTCCCCGACTTTCAACAGTGAGGTCTGAACCCCCTCAGTTCAGAGGGATAACCTCTATCTTGACCCTGTGTCAAAGGGCCCTCCGCAGTGTGAATAATCATAGAGAAATCTCTCCTATTTATGTCTCGCCCATATTGCTATCTTTCAAGTTATTCTGTCTAGTTTATTTTCAGTTAGCAGCTTTCATTTTACCTTTAAGTCCGATTTACTCTTTTCAGTCATTTCTCTTCATTAATCTGTACTCTCTGTACATTCGCGTCTGAATATTTGCAGCTTTTCCTTGTAGTTTGACACTCAGGTTTGTGTGGACCGTCCTCGCCGCACTGGCTGCCACGACTTCTGCCGAATCCTCTCCAGTAGCGACTCCGGTTGGGTGATAACTTTAATAGGTAGTCCCCGGTCCGCCAGGACCGACGTTGCCTCCTCCGCCGTAGCGTAAATTTTTGTCCCTTCGTCGGAAGAGACTCTCGGCCGAGCTGGATACAGGGTCTGGAATCTGATGTTGTTTTCCTTCAGGATCCTCCGTGTTTCCACATATTCCTTCCGTCTGGCAAGGACACCCGGTGCGTAATCGTGGTCGAAACTTATTTTACAGTTACTCCACATGAAACCTTTCTTTTGCCATGCCCGTTTAAGCACCTCTTCCTTCGTTCTGTAACTGAGAAATCTGACTCGAATCGATCTGGACTGGGCGCCTGCCGGAGGCTGTGGTGCCAACGCGCGGTGAGCCCTTTCGATCTGTAGGTCTTTTGCGTCCGGTATATCAAAGTTCTCTCTAAGCAGCTTCTCCACGAAGGGAATCATCAATCCGGGTTTACCTTCAGTTCCTTCAGGAACTCCGTAGATCCTCACATTTTCCCTTCCTGAGCGGTCTTCCTGGTGTATTAGCTTCAACTGGAGCTGCTCTTGTAGCTTTAGCATTTCTGCTATCACTTCCTCTGCATTTTGTAGTTTCTCCACAATTGTTACAATCTTCGCTTCGTCTTCAACTATCCTCAAATTAGTTTTTACTATGTCTCCTTTAATATCTTCCAGTTGTTTGTTGTTATCTTCTCGGAACTCGCGAATGTCTCTGAGAATCAAAGACAGATTCACAGAGTCTTCCTCATTATCTCCGTCCTGGCTTGCCGTGGGAGAGCTGGGCCCGTCGCCTTGCTGCGTCTCTTTGTGTTTATCAGCCTTCTGAGCGGAATTTTTAATCTTGTTCTTAGACATCATGCTTGCCCCTTATATTAATATAGTTATACAATATTAAGTATTTGTCTAATTTCGATTTTGGGGCAGTTTACCTTCTTTTTTGTCGAGAGACATTTTCCTTACGCCGCCATTCCCTTGATGACCCGGAAGTCCCCTCCGGCAACAGCTATTTCAAAGACTATTAAAGCCTTATGAACTCCAGAGGAAGGAAATCTGAAATAATAATATTAAATAGACAAACAATCGTGTTTCAGTTTCTGTAACTCATTAGTCAACATTTATTTGTATAATATATGAATTCTGGTTGACATTCATTCTTTTGTATTGCGTTTCCATCAACCACAATGAGCAGGGGTTTCGTGATGTATGGGTCAATTCTCCAGGTCCGAACAATCAAATCGTCGTTGCTTATTCTGCCGAATCAGCTTGCTCTATTGACGCTAATGAGTCATACAGTGAGATATAAACACAGCAGTGCACGAAGCCGAAATTGAAAATAAACACTTTCGAAAAATAACGCTAACTCGGCGAATCTCGTTTGCTTTTTATTGACAATGTAAACCAATTTAATGTAAGCACGTATTTTAATCCATTCCTCAGCTTCTCCCTGAACTTCTTCTGTGCTAGTCCGTAGATATACGTGTTGGTGCAAGTGCAGAGAAACTCCAGCATAAGGCCAACCTGCTGTAGGATATATCTTGGGTTGGTGTGCTATCTGTCTCTGTAGGTATACTTTTCCACTTGCCAGGTCATAGAATATACAACTCTGGGTGTCCACAGTAAAATGAAATTGGTTGATATAGCGAACAATAAAACGATCGACTTTCTCCGGCTTTCCACCTCTGCATCCTTCTGATTGTCGCTAATATTCCGCAGTACCCGGCGGACTTTATTTGCCGCTCGAATATGTCTGGCAGTTAATGTGTTGAACAGAAGCATTAAGCAGATTGGAGCCACTGCAGTCAGAATACCGTCACATAACTGGTATGCTCTCCAGAAGGGTGACGTTAAGAATGCTGTTGTGACGAGACAGCGTTTAGAATGCACAGCAAAGTAAAATGGCAGAGCTTTTGCGTAACACGCTATACATACAGATACCACCATCATAATCGCTGTTTTCTCGGTACAGTATCTTTTTCGCAGCTTCTGACAGCAGATGGCGATGTAGCGATCGAAAGTAAAGGCGACCGTAAACCAAACGGAACAGTCAGAGTTTGCGGCCCGCAGAACAATTATGACAGCAAAACCTGGAGTTCTGAAGAGGAAATTAGCAAACACATAGATAAAATTAACTTGATGGAAAATAACAGCCACGATGACGACCATCAAATCTGCTACTGCCATGACCACCAAGTAGCGGGTGATGCATTTGGAACGGCCACATTTTCCCAGGGATAGGATCACAATCGCCGTTAAATTAATTGAAAAAAATACAAAGCGTGTTAACGTATCTCCTAGTCCCCACGTTGGTGACTGCGAATTGAGTTGCTCAGTAAAAATAATAGACTGGAGCTGATAACACTGATAGTGCACAAGCAGCTTTCAGCAGATAACTCTGCTGATTTATGTTCTGAAGTGAAAAGACCACAAAGCAATTGGATGCCTTGTTGTGTTTTAAATAACAGCCGAAAACCTTCCGTGTGTTACGTTAAATATGGTACCTGTTGCACGCAGAGCAGGACATATCGAGCACATTCCCATTGTTTAAAGGTGTTGGTGACGTATGAGGAACAGAGCATACTGAGTGACTTATTTGAAATTTACATTATTTAACTTCATGGCGTGCTTTAAATTGACTACGGAAAATGGAAGAAATATATTTTAAGTTGTATATGTTAACTCAGTGGAACGTATTGCAGCTGCCAGCGGAGGTTGTTCGAGTTGGCAGAGGAGAGTTTCTGATCTCAAGGGATGCTAAACAGCTGTCAAGGCTGCCTGGGCCAGGATATCACATCATTCCCGTTTATAAGAGCCTTTATTCTTCTGCTGTTCCCCCTTGCGGTACGGAGATAGCAGCAAACCTTCCAAGCCTATGGCTCGTGTCACTGCTTACGGGACAAAAGTATGCTTGTTTGAAGAAACACAGAGAAATTTGTTTTAAAGTTTCTTTTTTAAAAAAAGTAACAAAAGCAAATCAACTCAGTAAGGTCACAAATTTGTTTAATGTGGGGAATTCGAAAACGTGATGAAAAGACATGACAATTTGGATTTTCATTACTTCTATAGAAAAGGTGGATTTGGCGAATTCTGCAAGACAGTACATGCCTTTATCCCGGACACTTCAATGGCAAATGCTTGCGTTGTGAGTTTAGAATCGTATTAATGTTTGAAAAGGGAACCTACGGAAAACTCCATTTTTTTGGAGATGAAGTGTCCGATTAAATCAAGCACTGCCTTCTTGTCAGCTCTCTTAGCTGTCCTGTCCGACAGTTTGAATATAATCGCGTTAGGACTGCCCAGGGGTAGCTGGATATACAGAATTGAATTCAAAACTGTACTGAATTTCCAACGCAGATTTACACTAGTTAGGTATCAATAATTATATTGTAGAACGTAATATTTGCATTTTCATCGTACACAGTTCTCATTTCTGAAATAATACAATGCACTAAACATCTCGGCGGTAGGATAAAGCGAATGTCGAAAGCCGTCAATAGAGTGCATTCGGCAGAAGCACAAAAATACCAGTCAGTTCCAGCTCCTTACCAGGAATACCGACAGCTGCGAGTACAGGATAGTAAATTCTGACGATGTTGTAAATTGCTGGATATCCCATTCTGTATCTGAATCACCGATGAGCTCTATAATCTGCTCACACGCCTCTCAGTTCCTTTCTTCCAGGAATTCATGTCCGCAACGAGTAGCTTCAATTTAAGCGAGTACCTCTTGAATCATTACATTTACAGACCACTGAACAAACACTTAGTCTGATCTATTTTTATCATTATGAAATTGTGCAATAGATTTAACTCTTCAGGTGATAGTACTTGAATGTTGTTTGGGAAGAGCTTCCGCGGAGAACGCTGTACGCTGTATTCTGCATCACCAGGTTCGCACCGACTGACCAAGGTAGTATTTCCCATTGATCCCTTAATAATTTTAATAACAAGTTTCAACGCATTAAATTCCCGGTCACTTACTCCACTTGAAATTGAATTAAGTAAGTTTATTGTCGCAGGTGATTAAAAACTCCCTGCAAGCAGGTAACTTATGTGGTGTTTTATCTTTTCAGTAGGATTTGCTCTGGAAACGATAGTCAAAAGCTGATATTATATAAAATGAAATGCTTAGTTTATCACTGCATGCTCGTAAGATCAAAAACTGCAGTTAACCTGACAACGACCTGAGAGGCCTCACACAGTCAACCGTGTGAAGGAAAGTTGTGACAGACCATGGTTCTGTACAATGCACAATGACTCCGCAAACACCATGTATGCGCTGCGTGCTTTTCAGAATTCACCTGTTCGACGATGCGATTGGAATAAACCAGTAATACCAATTTTGTGCATAATGTTTAGCGAGAAACTCTGGTCACCTTGTTACCTGGAACGTTATTTCATGTTGTTACATCGATTACAATAATAATTTGATTCTCTCTCACACTAATGGTTAAGAACAGTTTTTAAAATATCTAAACTGTACCAATTTTATGAAATTCTTACAATGAATGATGAAGCATTGGTGTACTATGGTCATACATCGATTAAAAAGAAACAACAACAGAATACCGTTGTTATCAAGATTAACCGAGACAGTTTTCATCAGAATAGTCCGAAATCTCCTTGCAATTGAGAAATGAGTGTACTTGGCAATGCCCTTATCTCTAGTTTTACCAGCTTTAGCTGAGAAAAGGGAAACATAATACCATCAATAAAATAGAATTAGAAGCAAACACATTCATATTGCATGTATACCATTGAGTAGTGCAGCGTGAGTCTGACATGAGAGCAGAAAGGGTCAAACTTCATATAGGTTGTGACACAGCATCCGGTCATGCCAGTAGAACGACAGAACAATTACAGAACCCCAAAAGACGTATTAAACAAAGTAATTCATGTAGTTGCACAAGAGTGAGAGAAAAGCAACCTGGAGGCCACAATCATACTATGCCAGACGATAAGGAAGGTTTCACCATCTGATGTGTTGATGAAAATAAAATTATGAAAAAAGCAGCTCCAGAATGTGATAACAAATCCTCAGAATGATTAGGAAGACGCTAAGCTTATAGACAAAATTATGCTAACATTGAGCACAACACGAACACGATCTATTAGCAGGGACCATTCAAATTGACCTTACATACCAAAACAGAATACGTATCAAAATTAACAAAAAATGTTCATAATCTCAACAATGTTATACTGCAAGTTCTGCTTTCGGTAGACTGCGCACCACTGTATGGGACCGTCGAGGAATCAGTCCAGCAACCAAATTGAAGGTCTACAGAGCCGTGGTACTCACTAACCTCCTGTATGCCTGTGAAACGTGGACTGTGTATCGAAGCCATGCAGGACAGCTCAACCACTTCCACATGACTAGGCATCAGATGGCAAGATAAGGTACAGACACTGTAGGTCTCTCTAGAGCAACTTTGCTATCATTCCACACACGGCTGATGAGAGCACAAACCCAGTGGGCAGGTCATGTCATCCACATGCCGGACGAGCGCATACCCAAGTAGCCCCTTTTTGGGAAAACTTTCTACTGGAAGACGCTCGTTTGGAGTGCAAAAGAAACGTTACAAGGACACACTAAAGACCTCGCTGAAGTCATTTGACATAGACACAACCTCCTGGGAAATGCTGGCTCAAAAACGCCCAACCTGGCGCCGACCCATCTGCAAGGGCTGTCAAACTTACGAAGCAAGGCGCGTTGCTGAAGCACAAAATAAGCGCGAGCTGTGCAAGTCCAGACCCACCAGGGCAACAACTGCAGTGCCTACACATGTCTGCCCAACATGTGCCAGGGCATTCCGTGCCCGAAGTGGCCTGACCAGTCATCTTCGGACACACCGAATCCAGTCGCAAAGTGAGAAATTGTGTCGAGGTCTTCATCGACGACTATGGACGAACCAGAAAAAAAAATACTGAAACGGTACTTGGAAAATCGAAGTATTTGAAGAACTAAATATAAAAATATACTGCACAGCAACGTCAACAGTGTCGTACAATAACTCTAAAATAGAGGCATCACCAATGGAAACCAAAATCTGGTTAATCAAATGAATACGTCGAAATAGCAGAAGACACGATGAAACAAGATTGAAGCCTAAAGAGCAGAAAGAGCCCGCCTTTTGGAGAATAAAACGAACATTACAAAAACATAGTACAATTTATAGATACAATAAAACTTGATGCAGACAAAGCCAGGCGAAGCTAAGACATCGAATGCTTTAGTCATAATTATAAAAACAGAATTTTCAATTGAGAAACGATGTAAACCGTTTGTACAGGGCACTGAAATTTAGAGGAAAGCAAACAAGTGTAACCAACCCAAGCACAGAATTATGACAAACATGAAAATAATGAACTATAGGTCTAATATTTGTTAAAACACGATTTATATCTCTACAATCAAGAAACAAGCAAAATTCGGGATGAAAATGAAAGCACCCGCGAAAACGAAGACATGCGAACACCCGAGTATGCAAAGTATATGCTGAGATCGGGTATAAAACTATTAACATCCGGAAAAGTTCCGTCAGCAATAACATTGATACGTATTGGTATAAAAAAGTTACTTGCTACATCTTTACGCATTAATGCATAGCAATGTATTTAATAAAAATGGTGAAAAGTATCCAATTTGACGGAAACGAAATAATATCTACTACCAAAAGTAAAAATGACAAATAACCCTTCAAAATATGTCCTATTGCATGTTTACTAACTATTTATAACATTGTTACTCTATGCATCTCGCAGCTAATCCACACTAACCTGGATTAACGCATTATACTTTCAGAGGAGCAAGAAGTATGCTGTGAATGTGTGGAAGGATGTAAAAAACTGATAAATTCTGCCATTCTAAATCAAGCCCAGATGAAAATCAGAGATATTACATGTTTCCAAATAGACGATCAAAAAACTATTGATTCTGTCCCCCAATTATGGCTGACTGATGTTCTTAGCATCCATATAAGCTATACCCTATTCTTGTGAAATTCATACAACATTTGAATTATTGGTGTCTGATAATCACGCTATTCAACTAGAAGAATAGTACCACCCTTTTCTAAACAAACCGAGACATTTTTGCAGGGCTATTCTCTAAGCCCACTATAATTTTGATTAGCTTTAAACCAGTTCTCTCATATACTGAATCGGGCGAGAATAGGATATCAAATCGCAAACACCAAATTATTGGACGATTTGATCTTATATGCATCGTTATCCGTCAAACTACAGCAAAATAGTCTCTAAAGATATAATAATGATCTGTAGACCAGATAAGTGCCGAAAACGAAACGTAACTAAAGTCACAATAGAGATAGCAGAACAGAAAACAGATCTGCAGGATGTAATGCAAGCGATGAATGATTACGATCTGCTGGGATTTCAACAAGCGGAGGTATAGGTCGTAGTGCGATAACAGGAAAACTTCCGACAGAATTTACTGCGAGGCTTAAGAAACTTCCCCGAACAGAGCTTAATAATAAAGATATAACAAGGGCAATAAAGACTTTCGTTGCTACGATATTAATGATAATAAACGATATTAAAGTATCTGCAACATTTACAAAGGAAAACAGGAAATCAAATTGGAAATTAAATAAGCAGAATGAAGGCGCTTAGAATAATACTACCTTGGACAGAAGGAAGAAGGAGGAACATAGTTAAAACACCTACACAGCAGTCAGTTTACACTTTTGAGTATATTATTTTCATAAACGAAACACGATTCAGTACTCCACTGAGGCTATATGAATATCTGATGAGAAGTATGCAACACTAAACTTAAATGAAAGCACAACCTGGAAAAATGAAGAAGTTATCACCTTAGAAGAAGGAATTAACCAATAGAAGGGCATGCCGCCCAGAGAAGACTATGCACGATGTAGTTGGAGGCCGCCGCACGGTATAGATGAAGGCCTCTTTCCAGAAACAGTATGGTTCCTTGTGGTAATACATGACGACGTGCTTGACACAAAGGAAATCTGAAACACTCAATATAATACCAATAAATTCCAGACGATAATTGCAGGAAACGCCTAACGAAACCAGAAACAATTCAATACATGAGAGGATCATGTAACAATTTAAAGCAATCTGATTATTTAACTAGCACAATGAAGTGGCAAACATGATGGACCAAAATTTTGCTTCAAAATATAAACTCAGAAATAAATGATCATAAATACAGGCCTGATCCTTGTTTGGAGTCAGAGTCCTCAAATGATATGATCAGCGATCAGTTATCAATCCATAATAACCGTTGGGATTTAATACTACAATATAAACAAGCAAGAACAATTGTTTGTAAACGGCAGATAAACAGCAGAAATAGGTTCAAATACAACAGGAAATTGAAAGGCTATGGAGCGTGAAGAAGGTCTACATGATCCCAGCAGTAATATCTTCAATTGGGATATCGCAAAGTCACTGCACTGTACCATTAAACTATTCGGGATACACAGCAATATCGATGTAAATGTCCGAAAAGCCAGTCTATTAAACGCTGGTACAATAGTTTGAAAGTTCTAATCAATCAGAAAATGGGTGGACTGGGCTATTCCCGTACTTCAAGGTTTACAGGATTGAGCTGAGAATATATACTTTAAAATAATAATAATAATAATTCTGTCCGCAATCCGGCGCGACCCGAGGTGGCGGATTCAGGAAATAAAATATCACCTGAAGAAACAAGTCCAGACATTTCTGTACCCAGATTGAGCGGTGCTATTGTCAGCGTCTGTTCCTCATGAGACGGGCGGGTGAAACCGCAGTCTGGTTGAAAGTACAAATAGTAATGCACATTCACTTCAGAAATGAACGATGTTGACGAAATACGGCCACTGTCTGGGGAGCGTAACGGCATGGTCTGGAGCTAACGCTGGGCGTGATATGAGGCGAGCCACAGTGGTGCCCTGCTGACTAGGCGAGCAGGCAGCGGGATCCGGTAAAATATACGACCAGTATTCTATTATCCCACCAACAGCTGAAGCTGCGACTACTGCAGTTCTTTCTCAGGCTAATAGTCCACTTACGACTGAGGTCACTCAAGTGGTAAAGAGATTAAATAAACAGATGAAGTAGTCGTTACGAGTATACATATTCATAATGCGTGCGTATTATCGAGTACATTAAACCGGCATGGCAGCATACTGGGACAAACTGCATTAACAGTTTATAGCCAAGTACAATGGTTCCAAAACAGAGGCACTGTTAAACAGAAACCTAAAACTGAGCAATGGAATGAGATTAACGAAATGACAGAGATGATTAGGAAACCATTTTGAAATCTTCAGGGTGGATCTATCCAAGCTATAAGTGTGTAAAATTGATATCCGAGGAAGGAAGTTAAGAGAAAAGCTAAGGGAATTCTAAGGAAACATAACGTACATACAAGATAAGATCACCCGGAAAAAAAACATTATCTTCCTGTAGATACTACAGAACGGAAGCTTGGTGCATGCAAAACCAGACTAAATGCATACATGATAAACGCCGGACGAAGAGAACAGAAACACCCACCCAGAAACAATGAAAAAGATCATTGGCATTGAAACTAAACTTGCTGTGGCAAAGTATCTTGAACACATTCACAGGATTAGCAACGAATACAGAGATAATGAACTTTTGGTCTAATATCTGCTCAAGCAGGGTAACGCGCAATGAAGCAGCAAGCTGGATTAGGGAGGAAAAAGAGTACAGTAACACAATTGAAGAAACGCAAATATCTAAAGTTGCAGTGGGTGTGCTAAAATGGTTATCAAAATACCCACAGCTCCAGAAGTGCAGATAGTGACAATATTGATAAATAACATTGTAAGAATACTGCCTACCTTCCTTTACCTGCTGACACATATCAACGCATTTTCTTATAAATCCAGAAAAATTGCCGAATATTTGACAGAATTTTAAACATATCTGCTTCCATTAAATGAATTGGTAAAATGACCCATCCAAATATCGTCCAATTTCTTTTTTACAAACTATATATACAAATCTGACACCATGCCTCTCACAACTAATCGCCACTCACATAAATAATCACAACATACTTAAAAAATTCAGAAATTCTGCCGAAACGATTTGAAAGAATATAAGTTATAACTACTATTAAATTCTGCAGTTCGAATTCAGATCCGTGGGAAAAGCAAAGATCTTCCATAGCTTATATTGTGACGTTTTGGCCGGGGGCGTGGTCGGCAGTCCGCCCCTCATTTCTAATTACTAGTACTGTTTACTGCCCTTGTGTTAAGATGCTCTTGTGTGATCAAGGTGGGGAGTTCCGGTTCGAGAAAAGAAAAGATCTTCTAAGTTTTATGTTAACTACCAAAAGACATTTGATGCTGTCCTACAATCATGGTGCATAAAAGTGTATAATAATTAAAATCTACGCACAAAATTCTTTTAACATCGGATGAAGCATTGGTGCACCATAATCAACCTATCAACTAACAGCCAAAAATAAAGAACAACCATGGTTGCCCAAATAAACCGAAGCTTGTTGACTCTCTAAGCCACTATGGTATTGTCCAACTACCCAATTTACTGAATTGGAAAAAAATAGTGTGTATCAAATTAAAAAAATAACACAACACGAAGTATAACTTGACACATCGGTATAAAGATACACATATTATGTACGTGCCACATACGCAAAATGTTGGAGGAATTAAGCAGGCCAGGCAGAATCTATGAAAAACTGTACAGATGATTTTTCGGGCCGAAACCATTCAGAAGGACTGTATTGTGTGCAGGGACGGTTTGAAATTATATGGTCTTTCATGGTTAAAAGTAAAGCAAATAATTTAAATCATAGAACAAATTTCTAAAGACATTAACATGAACATTGGACTAGATAAATGCAGAGCATTAAACATGAAGGAAAGTGCAACGGAACTTAGAGAATAAAATCGAGCAGCAGATACTGTAGAACTGATAGATGAAGATGAAACGTATCTTTTTGGGATATCAACAAGCAAGTGTAGATCGTGCGATAAATGGAAAAAATTCGATGAATTTTACGCCAAGCTCCTGAAAATCTAACAAACAGAGCTCGATAGTGAAAACTTATCAAAGGTCATAAACTCTTTCGCTATACTCTTATGAACGTATTATATTGACATAATATATTTGTGCGAACCCTATCTGGAAAACATGCAACAAAACATAAAAGCTGAACCAACAAATCTTATAAAGCATTCGAACGCAGTTAGTTTAAAACTATTTAGGACAAAGGAGGAAGATGAATCACAATTCAGCATTCCACCTGACCATAAGAAATTGTGACAAGTAGTACACACCACGAAACTTAAAGGAAAACACATGCCAGAGACATGACAAAACCATAACTTTCAGGGAATAAGTTAAACAGTGGAGGAGGGTGACCTGCATGGCCTGGCCGGGCTGGATCCTTGTTGATAGATGCTTCTCCCCTCAGACGGCACTCCGTGGAGATGTGCGAAATGGTGTAGATGGCTGTAGCAGTGATGGACTGGGCCGTATACACTACCTGTAGCACCATTGCAAGGTAACAGTTAGTGATGTCAAGACATTGTTGTCTAAAGGGATGGTCGTAACGCATTAGTAGAAGGATTGATCATCAGACGTCAGGATGAACAGTCGCCTTATTAATCTTAAGCCCTTTTTAAACGCTATTTTTTTTTGAAATCTCCAACCGGTCTCTACACATCGCATGCGTCTCCTTGTCATTTTGTGTAGCAGAACAGTAAATATATTTAAGAGAGCAACTATGCACTCAGCGCACGTAGGTGGGTGGCAGATGAACGGACGGAGGCGTGTACACGGAGAGCTCAGCAACTAAAGAGGGGAGGTAGGAACGTTAATAGGTGAAGGAGATTTCCATTGCGCTGAAATTAAATGAGACAGAATGTGTGTGTGTGTGTGTATGTGTGTTAGAGAGAGAGAGAGAGACGGAGAGAGAAAGAGAGACTGTGTGGGAGATGTGGGAGTGCCGTGTGAAGGCAGAAATTTAAGGTTGTATGTTATATCTCTGAAATATTTAAGGATACAAAGCCAAAAGACAGGGGAAGGAATGACTCTCTCTCTCTCTCTCTCTCTCTCTCTGTTAGTAACCGGAGAGAGAGATATGCTCTGAAGCGAAAGAATGAGAAAATTGAAATGCTGACGTGTCGAGGGATGGGAGCGGATCGTGTGTGAAAATGGACTGGAAAAGACGCAATTGAAATAAAAGTAGACAACGCCAGAAGTCGCCCACAACTGATGAATCCCCCCGCAGAAAGCGAAACTGTATAAATATCTAGTCAGGACTGCCAATGAGCAGAAAATCTAATTTAGCTTAAGGCTTCTGGGAGAGAGGGAGTGCGTTCTCTGGACTTAGGACAAAGGTATTAAACGATAAAACTAAGGATCTACTGCAGACAGCTGTTTTACATTTCCGCTTTCAATGAATTTGAGACAGTGTAAATCCTGAGCTTTTTAACTTATTGCTGTCGTATTAAAGTTTTAGCAATAAAATTATGTCAGCAATGCACTGCCTTCTTTCTCTTCAATCGGAATTTGCAAAGTGCCGCCAGTGCACATAAGTTTTTTGTGAGGCAATGAGATCCTACAGTATTCCTGCGGGCTGTTCATTGATATAACGGTGACGCATGACAGAATAATCACCAGACTTTGAAATTGATTGGTAAATACAAACATCATCTGTGTTAACAACAAGAATATGAAACCACCGATTGAACTGCAGAGTATGAAGTTAGATTTCCTTCAGTTCGCAATCTCCGGGCTCTATACCGTCTGGGTATCAGAGTTTGGAGTTCAATCCCTACGCCCTTTGACTGGAGTTTGTACGTCCTACTGGTGGATTGCGTGGATTTCCCCAGAGTGCCCCAGTTTCCAAATACGTCTAAGAACTACCGGTTAGCAAGTTAATCGGACATTGTTCCATGATAAGTTAAGAAATAGGTCGGTGTTTGCTGGCGGTACCGCTGGAAGGGGCAAAAAGAGCCTATTCCGTGATTTATCTCGAAATAAAATTCGTTCTTGTTATTTTCTGCATTGCTGCATCCCCGAGCCTTCTGAGGTCACTGATCCATCCAACCTACAGATCAGTCAACAGCAAAAGCAGAAATCACTCGTTGCGACAAATATCTTATTTTTGCAACTTTACAAAATGTGACTCGAACTGCTGCTATAGTGTTTATTTGGTTATGAGGAATCCACATAATACTTCCAATAGAACAATTGCTCCCTTCTTTTTTCCGACTCCCAAACATGAGCTGATGTCTTTATACACTAAGTTTTTAATACAGTTGAACTCCTAACTGCTCAAGTGATGGCTTCAAGGGGGAATGTTCATTAACAAAGAACATGCTGGAGGAACTCAGCACTTCAGGCTGTATCTATGCAAAGGAATAAGTAGTGGAGGTTTTATCCGTGACTTGATGAAGTCAGTATCGTCTCAAAACGTTGACTCTTTTAAAACTCCGTTCAAAGTTTAAAACATATTTATTTTCAAAGAATCTATACTCTATGCAGCTTTGAGGTTTGTATTGTTGCAGATAGCCACAAACCAAGAGAACACCATAGAACTTGTTTCTAAAAACGAACTCATACAAGATGTCCATCAAACGTGCGAAGACAAAAACAAAACATGCAAGCAGCAAATACCGAGCAGGAAAACGAAACATCAAACCGCAGAATCTCCAAAAGTAACTCCACCATCTACGAGCCGTCGAGACGAAAGAAGCCGGTCCTGGAGCTGTATGCTGCCACAGCCACTGACTCACTCAGAATGACGGAAGGTTTAATAGCGGTGTGGAAAATTATGACGGGTACAGATAGTATAAATGCAATCAGGCCTTTTCAGTTGACGTTGCGTGAGACTAGCTTTAGAGTATTGAGTTATGGGGGAAAGATGATATGTTTAATAGAAAGATGAGTTGTAAGCTCTGTATAGAGAAGACGGTAAGAGTGTAGAATGAGCTACCAGCGGACGTGCCAGGTTGGATTTGAAAACTGAAGAGAAATTTGATAGGGACATAGATGGAAGGAGTGTGGAATGTCAGTTCATGGTGCAGGTCCTTGGGTCTAGGGACGTTGACAGATCGGCAGAGATAGATGACCTGAAGGCCTTTCTTCTGTGCTGTAGTGCTCCATAACTTTATGACATTCACTCAAATTAGGCATTATCCTGGTCAATACTCACAGCATCTTTTCAATTTTTCCACATTTTCCCATTCTGAGCAGACCAGAACTAATTGTTTTTGATGAGTGTGCCTACAAAATGCATGTTACCGTAAGGACGAAGGCAGCAGCTATTTCAAAGACTATTAAAGCCTAAAGAACTCCGGTGGAAGGAAATCTCAAATAATAATATTAAACAGACAAGCAATCATGTTTCTGATTCCGTATATCATTAGTCTACATCTATTTGCATAATATATGGATTCTGGTTGACATTCATTCGTTTGTGTTGCTCTTCCATCAGCCACAATGAGCAAGGGTTTCATGATGTATGAGTAAACGGTTCAGGTTCGAAGAATCAAATCGTCGTTGCTTATTGTGCCGAATCAACTTGCTCTATTGAAGCAAATCAGTCATACAGTGAGATATAAACACAGCAGTGTACGAAGCCGACATTGAAAATAAACACTTTCGTAGAATAACGTTAAATCGGCGAATCTCGTTTGCGTTTGATTGACGAAGTAAACCAATTTAATGTAAACACATATTTTATTCCATTCCTCAGCTTCTCCCTGAACTTCTGCTGTGTTAGTCCGTAGATATACGTGTTGGTGCAAGTGCAGAGAAATTCCAGCATAAAACCTACCTGCTGTAGGATATATCTTGGGTTGGTGTGGTATCTGTCTGTGTAAGTATAATTTTCCACTTGCCAGGTCATAGAATATACAACTCTGGGTGTCCACAGTAAAATGAAATTGCTTGATATAGCGAACAATAAAACTATCGACTTTCTCCGGCTTTCCACCTCTGCATCCTTCTGGTTCTCGCTAATATTCCGCAGTGCCCGGCGGACTTTATTGGCCGCGATAATATGCCTGGCAGTTAATGTGTTAAACAAAAGCATTAAGCAGATTGGAGCCACTGCAGACAGAATACCGTCACATAACTGGTATGCTCTCCAGAAGGGTGACGTTAAAAATGCCGTTGTGGTGACACAGTGTTTTGAATGCACAGCAAAGTAAAATGGCAGAGCTTTTGCGTAACACCCCACACACAGAGTTACCACCATCATAATCGCTGTTTTCTCGGTGCAGTATGGTTTTCGCAGCTTCTGACAGCAGATGGCGATGTAGCGATCAAAAGTAAATGCGACCGTAAACCAAACGGAACAGTCAGAGTTTGCGACACGCAGAACAATTATTACAGCACACACCGGAGTTCTGAACAAGAAATTAGCAAAGACTTAGATAAAATTAACTTGTTCGAAAATAAGAGCCACGATGACGACCATCAAATCTGCTACTGCCATGGCCACCATGTAGAGGGTGATGCATTTGTAAAGGCCGCATTTTCCCCGGGATAGGATCGCAATTGCCGTTAAATTAACTGAAAAGAAAATAATACATGTTAATATATCTCCTAGTCCCCACGTTGGGGACTGTGAACTGAGTTCCTTAGTAAGACTATAATTTACTGGAGACGGTAAGACTCATAGTGCACCGGCATCTTTCAGCAGATTTATGCTGTGAAGTAAAATGACCCAGAAGAAACCTGGGTGCAGTGTTGTGTTTTAAATAACAGCCAAAACCTTCCGTTTTGTTCTGTCAAATGTGGTACCTGTTGCACCCAGCTAGAGGCAGATCAAACACTTTTCCATTGTTTAGAGGTATTGGTGACTTACAGGGAACAGAACATACACTGGGCGACTTATTTGCAATTCACATTTTTTATCTTTACGGCGTGCTTTAAATTAACTACCGAAGATGGAATAACTATATTTTAAATGGTCTCTGTAGACTCACTGGAACATATGGCAGCTGCCAGCAGAGGTATTTCTCGTTGTCAGAGGAAAGACTTTGATCTGACGAGATGCTAAACAGCTGTCAAGGCTGCCCGGAACGGGATATCATATAATGCCCGTTCAGAAGAGCCTTTATTCTTCAGCTTTCGCCCTTCCGGTACGGAGATAGTAGCAAACTCTAGAAGACTGTGGCTCCTCTCACTGCTTAAGGGACAAAAGTATGCTTGTTTGAAGAGACACAGAGAAATGTGTCTTAAAGTTTGGTTTTTAAGAAAAGAAATGGAAGCAAATCAACTCAGATTTGTTTATAAGTTTCTAGCAAGCGCTTATCAGAATAACACAGAAGCAAACTTCGAAATAATTATACTTCAGAGTGGCGATAACATTGATATGTTAATGTGAGGAATTCGAAAACGTGATGAAAAGACATCACAATTGGTATTTTCTTTAATTCTATGGAAAACTTACATGTGGCGAATTCTGCAAGACAGTACATGTCTTCATCCCGGACACTTCAATGGCAAGTACTTGCATTGTGATTGTATAATCGTATCTGCGTTTGAAAAGGCAACCCACTGAAAAATCCATTCACATGGCGAGGGAGTAACCGATTAAATCAAACACTGCTTTCCTGTCCGCTCCCTTAGTTGTCCTTGACGACATTTTGAATACAATCATGATGGGACTGCCCAGGATATACGGATATACGGAATTATATTGAAAACTGTACTCAATTTCCCACACAGTTTCACACCAGTTAAGTATCATTAATTATATTGTAGAACATAATATTTGCATTTTCTTCTCATACAGTTCCCATTTTCTGGAATAATATAATTGATTAAACATCTCGGGGGTCAGATAAAGCGAATGTCGAAAGCCGTCAGTGGAGTCCTTAGCCTCAACCACAACAATACCAGTCAGTTTCAGCAACTTACCAGGAATGCCGACAGCGGCGAGTACAGGATAGTAAATTCTGACGATGTTGTAAATTGCTGGATATCCCATTCTGTATCTGAATCACCGATGAGCTGTTTCATCTGCAAACTCACCTTCTTCACGTAATTCTAGGACACAGCGAATAGCGTCAATTTATGCGCGTACCTCTTAAATCATTATATCTACAGACCACTGAACAAACACTTAGTCTGAACTATTTTTATCATTATGAAATTGTGCAATAGATTAACTCTTTAGCTGATTGTACTTGAATGTTGTTTGCGAAGAGTTCCATGGAGAACGCTGCATGTTGTATTCTGCATCACCATGTTCAAACCGACTGACCAGTGTAGTTTTCCCCATTGATCCCTTAATAATTTTAATAACAAGTTACAACGCATTAAATACCTTTTCACTTACACCACTAGGAATTGCATTAAGGAAGTTTAATGTCGCATGTGATTAAAAGCTCCCTGCAAGCGGGTAACTTATGTGGCGTTTTATCTCTTCAGTAGGATTCGATCTGGAAGCGATAATCAAATGCTGATATGTTTAGCTTATCCCCGCATGCTGGTAATATGAAAAAAAACTGCAGTTAACCGGACAACGACCTGATATGCCCCTCACAGACAACCGTGTAAAGGGATGTTGTGAAAGAACCCGTTTCTGTACAATGCACAATGAGTCCGCAAACACCATGTATGCGCTGGGTACTTTTCAGAACTCCCCTGCTCGAAAATGCGATTGGAATCAACCAGTAATACCAATTTTATGTATAATGTTTAACGAGAAACTGTGCTCTCCTTGTTATCCATAAAGTTGTTTCATGTTCTTACATTGATTACAGAAATAATCTGATTCTCTCTCACACTTATGTTTAAGAACAGCTCTTAAAATATCTAAACTATACCGATTTTGTGAAATTCCTACAATATCTGATGAAGCATTGGTGTACTATTGTCACATATCGATTAAAACTAAAAAAAGAAGAATACGGTTGTTATCAAAATCAACCGGGACAGCTTCCATTAGAATAGATCCGAAATCTCTTTACAATTGAGAAGTGAGTGTGCTTGCCTTTATCTCTCGTTTTACCAACTTTAGCTGAGAGAAGATAAACATAATATCATAAATAAAGAAATAAAAATGCCAACTGTATTCCAAAACGGAAACAAATGGATGTCGGTATGTACCGTGGTCTGGCTGTGCTCTGGACAGCATCTGTTGTCTACGCTGGGAGCAGCTGCCGCCAATATTTGCCGAAGGTTTAAATTTGCTGTTTGAAATGCAAAGATGTCCACCGCTTCGGTTTGCGCCTCCATTGTCTTGGGCTCGCCAGAGCTCGCCCAGAGCAAGCGCTGGGGCAGGTACTTGTATCAGATACTGTAAGAATAACACAAGTGTTGCACTGCTGAACACTTCCACTCAAGCAGTTTACAGAAGTAGCACGCGCGTGTATTGGACATGAGAAGCAAACACATTCATATTGCGTGTATATCATTGAGTAGTGCAGTTTGAGTCTGACACGAGAGCATACAGGGGCAAACTTCATATAGGTTTCATGAACTTCCAGAAGAGCAAGAAAGAAACCAATCTAAAGACCACAATCATACTATGCAAGAAAATAAGGAAGGATTCACCACCTGATGTGTTGATGAAATATAAAATTACGAAAATAGCATCTCCAGAACCTGATAGTAAATCCTCAGAATGAGTCGGCAGACGCTAAGCTTACAGACAAAATTCTCCTAACGTTGACCACAACACGAAAAGGATCTATTGGCAGGGAGCAATCAAATTGACCCTATATGCCAAAACAGAAAACGTCATCAACATTTTCAAAAATTTTTCATATTCTCAACAATATTATACTGCCACACTACTGAGGAAAACGAAATATTTGAAGAACTAAATATAAAAACAGGCTGCGCAGCATCATCAACAGTGTCGTGCAATGACTCTAAAATGGGGGCATCATCAATGGAAACCAAAATCTGACGAATGAAATGAGTACATCGAAATAGCAGAAGACACAAGGAAGCAAAATTGAAGCCTGAAGAGCAGAAAGAGCTCGCCTATTGGAGAATAAAATGAGCATTACAAAAACATGGTAGAATTTATAGACACAATAAAACTTGGTGCATACTAGGGGAGATTGATAAGTTCGTGGCCTAAGGTAGAAGGAGATGAGTTATTAGCTTCAAACTTTCTGCATAATCACTCAGAGAGTTGATCTGCATGTGCATGTGACGGGAGCTGTATAACCCATCTCCTTCTACCTTATCAATCACCCATCTGTGGACACTTTCTGGAGGTCCAATATCCGTACGCTCCATGACCGCTGGACTAACTGTGTAAATGTAGGAGAGGACTATGTTGAATAATAAATGTGCTAGGTTTTCTAAAATTGACTCCTTCTACCTTAGGCCACGAACATATCAATTACCCGTCGTACAAAGCCAGACGAAGTAGACACATCAAATGCGTCAGTCAGAATTATGAAAACATAATTATCAGTTGAGAAACGATGTACACCGTTTATACAGGACACTGACATCTAATGCAACGCACACAAGTGATACTAATCCAAGCACAGAATTATGACAAATATGGAAATAATGAACGATAGGTCTATTATCTGTTAAACACAGTGAATTACAATCGAAAAACAAGCATAATTCGGGAGGAAAATGAAAGCACCCGCAAAAACGAAGACATTCGAACACCCAAGTATGCAATGAATATGCTAAAAGCGGGTATAAAACTATTATCATCTGGAAAGGTACCGTCAGTAATAACGTTGATACGTCTTGGTATAAAAAAGTTACTTGCTACATCTTTACGCATTAATGCATGTCAATATTTTTTATAAAAACCGTGAAAAAGTGTCGAATTCGACGGAAAGGGAATAATATCTACTAACTAAAGCAAAAATGACAAATAACCCATCAAAATATGTCCTATTACATGTTTACAAACTAGTTATAACATCGTTACTATCTATGCGTCTGGAATATTCAATCACAAAAGATGCTACATACTGCTTCCCATGCAGGCATTTCCTGCGTGGAGGACACGGGTTCAATTCTGAGCCTACCTTCACTGTCACAGGTTACCGCAACCGGCGGAAAGCTACAACAGCTTTCAAAACCCACCATGTAAGTGCAGCTCATCAGTTTGCTATGGAGGTATGGGGCGAATTCAAATTGAGAAAACAAGACGGTTCAAGATTGGGAAATATGCTTGATAAAGGACATGCAAAGATTGTCCAAGAAAATCGTGAGTATATGAGAGCAGTGGTTGAGTCTCTGCGCTATACTGCGTGCCAAGGCATTGCCCAGCGAGGGCACCGGGAGAATGATGGATCTGGCAATAGGGGAAACTCTGTTGAGTTGCTCAGTGTAATTGGGAAGTTTGATAAGACTGTAGCTAAAAATTAGCGACAACCCTGGAAATGCAAAAGACACCCATCACGATATCGATAATGAAATTATGGGTATTACGGCAGATATGGTCAGACGTCAAATAAGTGCAGAAATGAAGGAGGCTGGACATTTTGCCATCGTGGTGGATGGAAGTAAAGACTTGAGTAAAAAGGAGCAAATATCAGTGGTGTACTGTATTTGAATAACGAAACAGTGCTTGAAGAATTCTTGCACTTCACTCCAGCAGAAGGGTTGGAGGCAGAGTCGCTTCTGAAACGCATTGAACAGACACTCTGTCAGTGTGTTATGGATAAGAACGCGTATATAGCTCAGTGTTATGACAGGGAGGCACTGATATCCTGGTGTAATAACGGGGTACAAGAGAGGTTCAGGAAAGAGGTCCCGCAGGCATTATATGTACACTGCCATGCTCACAGACTTACCCTTGTTTTAGTGGATGTTGTGAGCAATGCACCACAAGCGCGTGAGTTTTTTGAAACTCTGCAGCTGCTTTACAACTTCTTTTCAAACTCTGTTGCCCACGATCTTTTCATGAAGAAACAGAGAGAACTGGAATCAACTGCAGAGCCTGTGGAGTTGAAGAAATTGTCAGATACACGCTGGGCGTGCCACTATACCGCTTTGTGGCCTATAAGGAAATCACTCCCTGCCATTCTAGCTACACTACAGGATATTATGGGTCAACCAAATGCACGGAGGAAAACGGGGGCTAGAGCTGTAAGTGGACTGATTGACGAGCAGTTTGCTTTACTTCTCACTCTGTTTGAAGATTTATTCCGAGTCACCAAGTTCATGTCAGACCAGCTACAATCTCCCAGTTTGGAGCTTTCATCCGCTGTGGACTTGGCTCAGTCTGTTATCGATGCACTCTCAGCAAAACGGGGAGAGGAATCATGGAGTGAAATTCAGACAAGAGATCGGGACCTGTGCGTCAAGTCTGGTATACAGAGCAGAGCACATGAAAGGAGACAGGCCCAGCCACCCCGCCGCCTACATGATTTTGTTGTTGAGACCCAAACTGAACGCACACCTGTCACATCCTCTGATGACCTTCGCAACCACTGTTTCTATCCAGTTATAGACAGACTTCTGACTGAAATGAAAAGACGGTTCTCAGTTCAGACTGGGAGTGTTCTGACTGGGGTCTCAGCTTTGAGTGCCAAACACAAGTTCTTCCTAGACAAGAATTGTCTTTGGCCAATGGCCCAATACTATGGAGTGACTGAAGTCAACCGGACTGCAGAGCTGCATCAGGTTCGGCGTCTGCTGGAAACAAATGAAAAGCATGGACAGACAGTGGAATTTCTAGCTGTAATGAGACCATACTGCGATGCTTTTATAGATTTATACAAACTAATCTGCATATCCCTGACTCTGCCTATTACATCTGCCTCATGTGAACGGAGTTTCTCTTGCCGCAGACGCGTCAAAAACTACTTAAGGAATAGCAGCGGCGATGCTCGGAACAGCAGCTTGGCCCTGTTGGCCATAAACAGCCGGAGGACCAAAGCACTTTACATCCAGAAAATCATTGATGCTTTCGCCACCAATCACAACAACAGACGGATTGTTCTTCTCTGAAAATATTAATGGTGAGTGCAGTTGATTTTTTAAAAAGTTGGGCCAAGACTAATGCTGATTATTATTATTATTATTATTTAGTACTGGATACACCATAGTCCTTACGTTTCCTGCAAATCCTAAAATATTACATTTACTGCTATTAAGCCTACTGGTTTTGCTTAGACTTCCAAGCGGTGATTCTGTTGATTCTTGTTTTAAATTCAATACCCTCATTAACTGAGTTATTGCATGGTCAGAGTACGATTTGTCCAACGCCTGTTAAAGCCTTGCATATGTTGTTTGTCTTATTTGTCTTTAATAACGGTGTATCTTTTGGCATTGTTGTCCATGTAATGCGAATAGCAGTGGGGTCGTTTTATGTTTTTCATTTGAAAAGCACGCATTTGACGCTGATTACGAGATTGGTGCGTGATTCCTTTTGTCCGCTGTTGCTCGGATGTTCTGTTTTTTTTTTTGTTTATGCTCCGTGTAGCCTAGGTTGTCTCCGGTGCGGTTGACACTGTAACAGTTCAGTTCTATATTATATTTATCAATTGCTGTTGCTTGTGAATCAACAGAGGCATTTATAGTGGGCAGAGAATGCTTCAAACTGACGTCTGGCCTTGTGAATACATATTACCATACAGTGCATTCCACAACACCATCACTGAATAATGCAGCCCCTCCGGAGCACCAGTAAGAAAAAATCTCTGGCGAGACCACTGATGGCAGGGAGGAGAAGATGGCGGCGCGCTGCGCGTGCGCAGCTCTCTAGTGAAAATGATATCGAATCTGTTAAATAGGGGCCGTGGACAATTCTGATTTGATGGAGAATGGACGTGAAAGTACAGAGGAGCATCTGGACAAATTTGTGAAACGCCCGTTCGCTGCTGTCATTACTGTGTGGTCGTGAACCTTCCGGAGGGTGGGCCTCAAAATCCCCGGCCTTGCCTGCTGTTGGCGAACGAGAAGGAGGTCGAGTCATTCTGGCAGAGGTGGCGCTCGGTACTTGGTCTCGGAGAGCTAATCAAAGCTCGAAGTTTTCGGATGACTCTGAGTCGGATTGTGGTCGGCTGGCAGGGAAAGTTTTTCTTCCTTCTCCCGTCCGCGTGAGATGTGGGACATTTGAGAAACATTGAACTTTACTGTCCTCACGGACTTCTTCATCAAGTTATGGTATTGTTACACTGTAACTATATGGTATAATTACGTGGTTTTGTCAGTTTTTTTCAGTCTTGGATTTCCCTGTGTTTTGTGATATCAACCCGAAGGAAATAATGTATCATTTCTTAATGCATGCATTACTAAATGACAATAAAAGAGGACTACGTGTCTTCATAATCATAATGACCTTCTTCGTTTCCTTTTGTAAGCTTTTAAAAACTTCCCAATCCTCTGCCTTCCTACTAATTTTTGCTTCCTTGTATGCCCTCTCCTTTGCTTTAACTTTGGCTTTGACTTCTCCTGTCAGCTGTGGTTGCATCCTTTTTCCATTCGAAAATTTCTTCTTTTTTGGAATATTCCTGTCTTGCACCTTCCTCACTTCTCTCAAAAACTCCAGCCACTGCTGCTCTGCCTTCCTTTCCGCCAGTGCTCCTCTCCAGTCAACTTTAGCCAGTTCCTCTCGCATGCCACTATAATTTCCTTTACTCCACTGAAATACCGACACATCAGATTTCGGCTTCTCTTTTTCAAATTCACAGTGAACTGAATCATGTTATGATCACTGCCTCCTACGGGTTTCCTTCACCTCAATCTCTCTAATCACCTCGGGTTCATTGCACAATACCCAATCCAGTACGGCCGATCCCCTAATTGATTGGTACATACAAACATCATCTGTGTTATCAACAAGAATATGAAACCACCGGTTGGACTGCAGAGTATGAAGTTAGATTTCCTTCAGTTCGCAATCTCCGGGCTCTACCGTCTGGTAGCGGTTAGTCCGATTCTATTACAGCTCTGGGTTTTAGAGTTTGCAGTTCAATCCCTATGCCCTTTGTCTGGAGTTTGTAGGTCGTACTCGTGGATTGCGTGGATTTCCCCAGAGTGCCCCAATTTCCAAGCACGTCCAAGATCTACCAGTTAGCAAGTTAATTGGTCATTGTCCCGTGATAAATTTAGAAATAAGTCGGTGTTTGCTGGCGGTACGGCTGGAAGGGCCAAAAGAGCCCATTCCGTGCTTTATCTTGAAATAAAATTCGTTGTTGTTATTTTCTTCATTGCTGCATTCTCGGAGTCTTCTGAGGTCATCGATCTATCCAACCTACAGACCGTTCAACAGCAAAAGCAGAAAACGCTCGTTACAGCAAAACTTCTTATTTTTGCAACTTTACAAAATCTGACTGGATCTGCTGCCAGGTGTTTATTTTGCTATGAGGAGTCAATGAAATACTTCCAATAGAGCAATTGCTCTCTTCTTTTTATCTGACTTCCACCCATGAGCTCCTGCCTTTATACAAGAAGTTGAAAACGGATGAACTCCTAACTACTCAAGTGCTGGCCGCAAGGGGGAATGTTCATAACACACAACATGCTGGAGGAACTCAGCACATCAAGCAGCATCTATGGAAAGAAATATGGAGTCAAGGATTTGGTCCGTGACATGACGACGACAGTATCGTCTCAAAACGTCGACGCTTTAAAAACTCCGTTCAAAGTTTAAAGCATATTTATTTCCAAAGAATGCTAACAGTATGCAGCCTTGAGGTTCGTATTCTTACAGATAGCCACAAAACAACAGAACACCATGGAAGTTGTTTATAAAAACAAACCCACACAACAAGACCATCAAACGTGCGAAGAGAGAAACAGAACATTCCAGCAACAAATACCGAGCAGGAAAACTAAACATCAAACCGCAGAATCTCCAAAAATAACTCCACCATCTACGAGCCGTCGAGACGAAATAACCCGTCCTGGAGTTGCTTACTGCCACAGCCACAGACTCACTCTGAATGACCTGAGTTTTAATAGCTGTGTAGAAAATTATGAGGGGTATAGGAAGTATAAATGCAAGCAACATAAACACAAAATAATCTGCAGATGCTGTGATCAAAGTAACACTTTCAGCACGCTGGATGAACTCAGCAAGTCGGGTAGCATCAGTCAGAAACGATAAATGCAAGAAGGCCTTTTCAGTTGACATTGCTTAAGGCTGGCTTCAGAGCAATGAGTTAAGGGCGAAAGATGAAATGTTTAATAGAAAGATAAGTTGTAAGCTCTGCACAGAGAAGGTGGTGAGTGTGTGGAAGGAGCTAGCAGCGGAGTGCCAGGTTGGATTTCAAAACTGAAGAGAAATTTGATAGGGCATGGATGGAAGGAGTGTTGTGTGTCAGTTCATGGTGCAGGTCCTTGGGTCGAGGGACATTGACAGATCGGCAGAGATAGATGTCCTGAAGGCCCTGTCTCTGTGCTGTAGTGTTCCATAACGTTATGACTTTCACTCAACTTAGGCATTATCCTGGTGAATACTCACAGCATCTTTTGTATTTTTTCCATATTTTTCCATTTTCGGGAGACCAGAACCAATTGTTTTTGATGAGTGTGCCTACAAAATGTATGTTACCGTACGGACGAAGGCAACAGCTATTTCTTTTTTTTTAAATTTGTATTTTTATTTGGATAAGAAATTTACAAGTATCACGAACTTTTTTCACATGTATAACCTTTTCCATTTTTTTATATTTGTATAAAACTATAATTATTTATACATTCCTAAGTACACATTAAGATGATATAAAAAGAAATTAGACACTTAAATAAATAATTATGTGCAGTTGAAATTCCACTCTATTAGGCTGAGTAATGATATTAGTTGTTAAGAAAAATAGTCATAACAGTGGATCAATAATAATTTCCATATATCTCTTCTGGACCATTTCTTTCTGGTCCAAATTCTTGTATATAAACTTATGTAACTACCATTGTAGGTGTTTATATCCTAACTTGTTCATGTTTGCTCCTACCCCCCAAAAAATGATCCAATCCTTATGTACTTATTCACTTAATTTTTTAATTTTTTATCCGTTTCCCAAATCTTTTCCTTTACTTGTGTTAATTCTCCATTTTCCAGAAAAAAAACAAAAACAGTGAACATTTAGACCAGGGGTGCTTACGTTAGCAATATTACTGTGTTGATGAGAAGAGCAGTATAAATCATAAGGAGAGTCATCTAAAGTCTGCTCGCTTTGGGGTTATATATTCAATCCATTTATTCCAAATTTGATAAATTTTTTCTGTTTGAATTGTCAGAGAGTAAGTAATCTTTTTCATTTTAAATATTTCCAAGATAATTTCGTGCCAATCTTCTAATGTAGGTGGTATTGGATTTAGCCACTTTCTGGTGATTGATTTCTTACTTGCCGCTAAAATGGCCTGCAGCAACTTTATATCTTTCTTCTGTTCAAGAAACAATACATGCCCCAAATAGAGCGTCTCAAAGTTCAGCGGTATCTGGGTCTTAAGTACCTTAACTAATGTTCTATGAATACCTTTCCAATATAAACTTAATTTAGGGCAATCCCAAAAAATATGGAAATGATTTGCCTCCTTGGAGCCGCAGCTTCTCCAACACGTCACGTTTGTGTCTTTATATTTTTCCTGATATGGGGTCTTGAAGTATCTCATAATATTTTTCCAACAATGTTCTCTCCAAGTCAAAGAGTTAGCCGAAGACCACTGAAAGCTGCATATTTTCCTCCAAGCCTCCTCTGAATGTACCAACCCGCTTCTTTCTCCCACTTCTCTTTAATATACAATGTGTTTACATTTTTAGCATGAGAGAGTGCATTATATAATCGAGGAAATGATTTACTTGGTATTGAATTATAGGCCGAATTCAGAATCTTGAAAAATTGTAATTCTACTGTTGATATGTCTGTATATCTACAACTCTGGTTAACATAGTGTCGTACTTGAGGGTACCTAAAAAATTCATTGTGTTCTAGGCTATGTTTGCCCTGCAGGATTTGGAAACTTTGTAATACTCTTTTATGTATAAATGAGAGGTAGGTTGTAAGACCTTTCTTTTTCCATGGTTCAAACCTGTTATCTCCTCTGTTGGGAAGGAATTCGGTATCATATGCACACCATCTGAAAAGTTTTAACATGTTATTGATTCCACATGAATTAACCACCTTCTGCCATACTTTTAATGTAAGTTTTATCCAACTGTTTTCAAACTTTTCCAATTGGGCCATCAATCCTTTGTCTGCTATTGAGGCCTGCAGAGGAAAACTGTCAACCAATGCAAATTCTATTTCCTTCCATCTAGCCGTATATTCCCTGTTACACCAAAACAACAGAGAGGTTATCAGTGAAGCATAAAAATAATTTCTCAAACAAGGAAGTACCATACCTACTCCTTCCTTCCCTAACTGTCTGGTATTATATCGAATTCTGGGTTTCTTTCCTTGCCAGATAAAGCGGGAAATCCATTTGTCCCATTCCCTGAATTAATTCTCATCCACCCCCACAGGTAAAGTCCGGAAAAGATAGAGTAACCGAGGAAGAATATTCATTTTATGGTTGTATCCTCGAATTTAAACTTAAAAAGGAGATAAGATTCCATCTATGCATATCTGCTCTTATCTCTGAAATTAATTGTCCATTATTTAGCTGTGACAGCGTTGAAAGATCCTTCGGCAGAGTTATTCCTAAATATTTTAATGACTTAGCTTCCCACTATGTATCCTGCAGTTTTTTGGATGATGTATAATTTAGGGACATAAACTGCGTTTTCTGTACATTTATTTTATAACCTGATATTTTCCCAAAGTCATCCAACAGTGTAAACAATGATATAAATGATTTTTCTGGTTCACTCAGATAGACTAAACAGCATCTGCGAATAACGCCACTTCCTGTTCAATCCCTGCCACCTTGATACCTTTTACAATTTCCCTCTGTCTTATTAGTTGGGCAAAAGGAGAGGAGAAATTGGGCATCCCTGTCTAATTCCTCTCTCTAAAATAAAGGAGCCAGCGAGGTCCTCATTTATCTTAATTCGAGCTGTAGGGCTGTCATATAAAGTCTGGATTACTTTAATAAACTTTTCTTGAAAGTCGAAGCTTCCTAACGCTCTGTATAGGGATGCCCAACTAACTGAATTAAAAGCTTTCTCAGCGTCTAATCCCACTACCATTGTCTCTGTCCCGTTCTTAATAACCTGATAGTATGTGTAGAGTTCTCCTTATGTTGTCCTGTGTTTGACTTTGTTGAATAAATCTAGTCTGGACTCAATGGATTAGGCCAGGTAAAAGCTTTTCCAATCGGCGCGCTAATATAGATGTAAATAAATTGTAATCTAAATTAAGAACGCTAACTGGCCGATAATTACCACATTCTAGTTTACCTTTACCCTCTTTAGGAATAACTGAAATAATCGCTTCTCTCCGGGAAGGTGAAGTTTCTGCTGTCTGCAAAATCCAATTAAAGGTGTTAAGTAGTACTGGGGCTAACTGTCACTTCAGTGATTTGTACCACTCTGAGGTAAACCCATCAGAACGTGGAGACTTTCCAGCCATTAATCCAGAAATGACCACATTCCGTTCTTTGACAGCTACTGGTTCTAATAGGCATTCATTTCGTAAATCTGTAAATTTGGGTAGATCTAAAGAATTCAATAAAGTGTCTATATAGGGCTCTTTAGAGTCCCGGGGTTGGGAGTACAGCTGTCGATAATATGTTTCAAAGCTCTCTTGAATTTTCCCTATGGTACTCTCCACATGCTTTGTCTTTGGATTCTTTATTTTATGAATTGTATTGTCTGCTTGTTGTTTTCGTAATTTATATGCTAACAATCTAGCTGATTTACCTCCTACTTCATAATTCTTTTGTCTCAGGTAAAGAAAATTTCTTTGAGTTTCCAATGTATAAATATCATCAACTTCACTTTGCAATTTCTTAATTTCCTGTTTTAAATTAGAATTACTTTCGTTGCTCTCTACAATTTGAAGTTGTTTTAATTTTCCTTGAAGGTCTGCTAATTTATGTGCATTGATTTTTTTCATGTGAGTAGTAATGGAAATAATTTTTCCTCTCAGTACAGCTTTCAATGTATCCCATAAGATCACTGGTGATGTTTCTCCCGTGTCATTAAGGTCTAGGTGTTCTTTGCTTTCTCCCCTTAATCTCTCCATTACTTTCATGTTATTGAGTATATGTGAGTTTAGCCTCCATAGTGTTTTCCTCATTTTCCTTTCCAGGGTTAGAGACATAGAGACTGGGCTATGATCTGACAGATCAATTGTTGCAATATTACAGTTTTTTATCCTGAGTCTATCTGTATTAAAGATAAATACATAGTCTATCCTTGAATAGGCTGAATGAGGGAAAGAGTAATGTGTATAATCTTTACTAGTGGAGTGAAATTCCCTCCACACATCTATAATTCCCAACTCCTCCATCAATAAATTCATTTCCCGAGTCAGAGGTTTATTCTGAGTAACTGTTCTTGAAGAATCTAATGCAGGATTTAACCTAATATTAAAATCCCCTCCACGGATTACTACCCCTTGAGAGCTGACCATTAGGTCAAAAATGTGTCTATAGAATGACCATTCACAACCTGTTGGAGCAGAAAGATTCAGCAATGTTATTTCTGTACCTTCAATTCTTCCTGTAATTTTTACAAATCGTCCATCTTTCTCTTTAGTCTCTGAAATATGTTCATAATTAAGAGTACTTGATATTAAAGTAGCTACCCCTCTTTTGCGGCTCAATTTATATGATGCATAAATGCATGCTTAAAGTCCATTCTTTTTAATATTTCATGTTCGGATTGGCTCATATGTGTTTCCTGGCGGAAAGCTATTTGTGCCCTCTCTTTTTACAATTTAGACATAATGTTATTTCTTTTAATTGGTTTCAAAATCCCATTAACATTATAGGAAATATTTTTACCAGTTCAATTTACATTTTTCTCTGGTAGAAAAAAAACACTGTCCTTTTCTAACCAAACAGTAAGCAATCCCTTCTCAACAGTAAACTAAAACATATAACCACACCCTAGGCATTTTTGAACGTATAACATCTGAAAATTTTCCCCGACTTTCAACAGTGAGGCCTGAACCCGCCTCAGTTCAGAGGGATAACCTCTATCTTGACCCTGTGTCAAAGGGCCCTCCGCAGTGTGAATAACCATAGAGAAATCTCTCCTATTTATGTCTCGACCATATTGCTATCTTTCAAGTTATTCTGTCTAGTTTATTTTCAGTTAGCAGCTTTCATTTTACCTTTAAGTCCGATTTACTCTTTTCAGTCATTTCTCTTCATTAATGTGTACTCTCTGTACATTCGCGTCTGATTATTTGCAGCTTTTCCTTATAGTTTGACACTCAGGTTTGTGTGGACCGTCCTCGCCGCACTGGCTGCCACGACTTCTGCCGAATCCTCTCCAGTAGCGACTCCGGTTGGGTGACAACTTTAATAGGTAGTCCCCGGTCCGCCAGGACCGACGTTGCCTCCTCCGCCGTAGCGTAAATTTTTGTCCCTTCGTCGTAAGAGACTCTCGGCCGAGCTGGATACAGGGTCTGGAATCTGAAGTTGTTTTCCTTCAGGATTCTCCGTGTTTCCACATATTCCTTCCGTCTGGCAAGGACACCCGGTGCGTAATCGTGGTCTAAATTGATTTTACAGTTACTCCACATGAAACCTTTCTTTTGCCATGCCCGTTTAAGCACCTCTTCCTTCGTTCTGTAACTGAGAAATCTGACTCGAATCGATCTGGACTGGGCGCCTGCCGGAGGCTGTGGTGCCAACGCGCGGTGAGCCCTTTCGATCTGTAGGTCTTTTGCGTCCGGTATATCAAAGTTCTCTCTAAGCAGCTTCTCCACGAAGGGAATCATCAATCCGGGTTTACCTTCAGTTCCTTCAGGAACTCCGTAGATCCTCACATTTTCCCTTCCTGAGCGGTCTTCTTGGTGTATTAGCTTCAACTGGAGCTGCTCTTGTAGCTTTAGCATTTCTGCTATCACTTCCTCTGCGTTTTGTAGTTTCTCCTCAATTCTTACAATCCTCGCTTCGTCTTCATCTATCCTCAAATTAGTTTTTACTATGTCTCCTTTAATATCTTCCAGTTGTTTGTTGTTATCTTGTCGGAACTCGCGAATGTCACTGAGAATCAAAGACAGATTCACAGAGTCTTCCTCACTATCTCCGTCCTGGCTTGCCGTGGGAGAGCTAGGCCCGTCGCCTTGCTGCGTCTCTTTGTGTTTATCAGCCTTCGGAGCGGAATTTTTAATCTTGTTCTTAGACATCATCCTTGCCCCTTTTATTAATATAGTTATACAATATTAAGTATTTGTCTAATTTCGATTTTGGGGCAGTTTATCTTCTTTTTTGTCGAGAGACATTTTCCTTACGCCACCATTCCCTTGATGACCCGGAAGTCCCCTCCGGCAACAGCTATTTCAAAGACTATTAAAGCCTTATGTACTCCAGAGGAGGAAATCTGAAATAGTAATAATAAATAGACAAACAATCGTGTTTCAGTTTCTGTAACTCATTAGTCAACATTTATTTGTAGAATATATGAATTCTGGTTGACGTTCATTCTTTTGTATTGTGTTTCCATCAACCACAATGAGCAGGGGTTTCGTGATGTATGGGTCAATTCTCCAGGTCCGAACAATCAAATCGTCGTTGCTTATTCTGCCAAATCAGCTTGCTCTATTGACGCTCTATCCCCTCCGGCAACAGCTATTTCAAAGACTATTAAAGCCTTATGTACTCCAGAGGAGGAAATCTGAAATAGTAATAATAAATAGACAAACAATCGTGTTTCAGTTTCTGTAACTCATTAGTCAACATTTATTTGTATAATATATGAATTCTGGTTGACGTTCATTCTTTTGTATTGCGTTTCCATCAACCACAATGAGCAGGGGTTTCGTGATGTATGGGTCAATTCTCCAGGTCCGAACAATCAAATCGTCGTTGCTTATTCTGCCAAATCAGCTTGCTCTATTGACGCTAATGAGTCATACAGTGAGATATAAACACAGCAGTGCACGACGCCGAAATTGAAAATAAACACTTTCGAAAAATAACGCTAACTCGGCGAATCTCGTTTGCTTTTTATTGACAATGTAAACCAATTTAATGTAAGCACATATTTTAATCCATTCCTCAGCTTCTCCCTGAACTTCTTCTGTGCTAGTCCGTAGATATACGTGTTGGTGCAAGTGCAGAGAAACTCCAGCATAAAGCCAAGCTGCTGTAGGATATATCTTGGGTTGGTGTGGTATCTGTCTCTGTAGGTATAATTTTCCACTTGCCAGGTCATAGAATATACAACTCTGGGTGTCCACTGTAAAATGAAATTGGTTGATATAGGGAACAATAAAACAATCGACTTTCTCCGACTTTCCACCTCTGCATCCTTCTGATTGTCGCTAATATTCCGCAGTACCCGGCGGACTTTATTTGCCGCTAGTATATGTCTGGCAGTTAATGTATTGAACAGAAGCATTAAGCAGATTGGAGCCACTGCAGTCAGAATACCGTCACATAACTGGTATGCTCTCCAGAAGGGTGACGTTAACAATGCTGTTGTGACGAGACAGCGTTTAGAATGCATAGCAAAGTAAAATGGCAGAGCTTTTGCGTAACACGCTATACATACAGATACCACCATCACAATCGCTGTTTTCTCGGTGCAGTATCTTTTTCGCAGCTTCTGACAGCAGATGGCGATGTAGCGATCGAAAGTAAAGGCGACCGTAAACCAAACGGAACAGTCAGAGTTTGCGGCCCGCAGAACAATTATTACAGCACAACCTGGAGTTCTGAAGAGGAAATTAGCAAAGACATAGATAAAATTAACTTGTTCGAAAATAACAGCCACGATGACGACCATCAAATCTGCTACTGCCATGGCCACCAAGTAGCGGGTGATGCATTTGGAAAGGCCACATTTTCCCCGGGATAGGATCACAATCGCCGTTAAATTAACTGAAAAAAAATATAAAGCATGTTAACATATCTCCTAGTCCCCACGTTGGTGACTGCGAATTGAGTTCCTCAGTAAAAATAATAGACTGCAGCTGATAAGACTGAAAGTGCACAAGCAACTTTCAGCAGATACCTCCGCTGATTTATGTTCTGAGGTAAAGAGACCACAAAGCAACGGGGTGCGTTGTTATGTTTTAAGTAACAGCCGAAAACCTTCCGTTTATTCTGTTAACTATGATACCTGTTGCACGCAGCACAGGACATATCGAGCACATTCCCATTGTTTGAAGGTATTGGTGATTTAGGAGGAACAGAACATACTGGGTGACTTATTTGAAATTCACAGTATTTAACTTTATGACGTGCGTTAAATTGACTACCGAAAATGGAATAAATATATATTTTAAGTTGTATCTGTAAACTCAGTGGAATGTATTGCAGCTGTCAGCGGAGGTTGTTCGAGTTGGCAGACGAAAGCTTCTGATCGCACGAGGTGCTAAACGGCTGTCAAGGCTGCCTGGGCCAGGATATCATATCATTCCCGTTCACAAGAGCCTTTATTCTTCTGCTGTTCCTCCTTGCGGTACGGAGATAGCAGCAAACCCTCCAAGCCTGGGGCTCATGTCACTGCTTACGGGACAAAAGTATGCTTATTTGAAGAAACACAGAGAAACTTGTTTTAAAGTTTTTTTAAAAAAAAGAAACAAAAGCAAATCAACTCAGTAAGGTCACGAATTTGTTTATAGATTTCCAGCAAGTTCTTATCAGAATAACACAGAAGAAAACTTCAAAATAAATGTATTTCAGAGTGACGATAACATTGATAAGTTAATGTGGGGAAGTCGAAAACGTGATGAAAAGACATGACAATTTGGATTTTCATTACTTCTATGGAAAAGGTGGATTTGGCGAATTCTGCAAGACAGCACATGCCTTCATCCCGGACACTTCAATGGCAAATGTTTGCGTTGTGAGTGTATAATCGTATTTACGTTTGAAAAGGTAACCCACGGAAAACTCCATTCATATGGCGAGGGAGTGACCAAATTAAATTAAACACTGCCTTCTTGTCAGCTTTCTTAGCTGTCCTGTACGATATTTTGAATACAATCGTGTTGGGATTGCCCAGTGGTGGCTGGATATATAGAATTGAATTGTAACTGTACTCAATTTCCAAGACAGATTTAAACTAGTTAGGCATCAAGAATTACATTGCAGAACACAATATTTGTATTTTCTTCTCACACAGTTCCCATTTGTCTGAAATAATACAATAGACTAAACATCTCGGTGGTAAGATAAAGAGAATGTCGAAAGCCGTCAGTGGATTGCATTCGGCGCAAGTACGAAAATAAGAGTCAGTCCCAGCACCTTACCAGGAATACCGACAGCTGCGAGTACAGGATAGTAAATTCTGACGATGTTGTAAATTGCTGGATATCCCATTCTGTATCTGAATCACCGATAAGCTCCATAATCTGCTAACACGCCTCTGAGTTCCTTTCTTCTAAGAATTCTTGTACGCCACGAGTAGGTCAATTTATGCGAGTACCTCTTCAATCATTATATCTACAGATCCCTGAACAAACACTTAGTCTGATCTATTTTTATCATGTTGAAATTGTGCAATAGATTTAACTCTTCAGGTGATAGCACTTGAACATTGTTTGGGAAGGGCTTCCATGGAGAACGCTGCACGTTTTATTCTGCATCACCAGGTAGTTTTCCACATCGATCCCTGAAAAACATGTCATAACAAGTTTAAGCGCATTAAATTCCCGGTCACTTACACCACTTGGAATTGGATTAAGTAAGTTTATTGTCGCATGTGATAAAAACTCCCTGCAAGCGAGTAATTTATGTGCTGTTTTATCTCTTCAGTAGGATTTACTCTGGAAACGATAGTCAAAAGCTGATATTATATAAAATGAAATGTTTAGTTTATCCCTGCATGCTCGTAATATCAAAAAACCTGCAGTTAACCTGACAACGACCTGAGATGCCCCTCACAGTCAACCGTGTGAAGGAAAGTTGTGACAGACCCTGGTTCTGTACAATGCACAATGACTCCGCATACGCCACGTATGCGCTGTGTGCTTGTCAGAATTCACCTGTTCGACGATGCGATTGGAATGAACCAGTAATACTAATTTTGTGTATAATGTTTAGCGAGAAACTATGGTCACTTTGTTATCCAGAACGTTGTTTCATGTTGTTGCGGTGATTACAAAAATAATTTGATTCTCTCTCACACTCATTGCTAAGAACAGTTCTTAAAATATCTAAACTATACTAATTTTGTGAAATTTCTACAATATCTGATGAAGCATTGGTGTACTATTGTCACATATCGATTAAAAACTAAACAAAAGAATACCGTTGTTATTAAAATTAACCGAGACAGTTTTCATCAGAATAGTCCGAAATATCCTTGCAATTGAGAAATGAGTGTTCTTGGCAATACCCTTATCTCTAGTGTTACCAGCTTTAGCTGAGAAAAGGGAAACATAATATCATCAATAAAATAAAATGCCACCGGTATTCCAAAACGGATGTCCGTATGTACCCTGGTCGGTGTGTGCTCTGGACAGCATCTGTTCTCCATGTAGGGAGCGGCTGCAGCCAAAACTTGCCGGAGGTGTAAATTTGCTATTGGAAAATAGAGGTGTCTACCGGCTCGGTTTGCGCCGCCGTTGTCTTGTGCTCGCCAGAGCTCGTCCGGACTAAGCGCTGGTGCAAGTACCTGCATCAGATACTGGAAGCAACACGCTAGTGTTGCACTGCTGAATATACACGCACGCACCAGAAGACCCGAAAAAGATGCAGCAGAATTCAAATTCGCCTAAATACACAGTAGGCAACAGCTGCTGAAATTGTTTCTCAGGGTAGCAGTCCAGTTAAAACTGAGTTACACTCAAGCAGTTTACAGAAGATGCACGTGGATTGGACATTAGATATAAACACATTCATATTGCGTGTATATCATTGAGTAGTGCAGCTTGAGTCTGGCGTGAGAGTATATGGCGACAAACTTCATCTAGGTTGTGACACAACATCCGGTCATACCAGTAGAACGACAGAACAATTACAGAATCCCAAAAGACATATTAAACAAAGTAATTCATGAACTTGCACAAGATCTTGAAAGAAACCAACCTAAAGACCACAACCATCCTATGCAAGACAATATGGTTGGTGTCACCACCCTATGTGTTACTGAAAATAAAATTATGGAAAAGAGCATCTCCAGACCACGACAGTAAATCCACAGAATGATTAGGACGGCGCGAGGCTTACAGACGAAACTACCTAAACTTTGAGCACAACATGAACAGGATCTATTGCCAGGGGCCAATCAAATTGACCTTACATGGCAAAACAGAACAAATCTTCAAAATTTTCAAAAATCGTTCATATTCTCAATGATATTACCACTATTCTTAGGAAAACTAAACATTTGAAGAACTAAACATAATAACATACCGCGCAGTATTATCATCACAGTAGTGTAATGGCTCTAAAATAGAGGCATCATCAATAAAAACATTAAAACTGCGTAATAAAACGAAGACATCGAAACAGCGGCAGAGATGAAAAAATGGAATTGAACCTTCAAGAGCAGAAAGAGTCCGCCTATTGGAGAATAAGATGAGTACTGGAAAAACATAGTAGAATTTAAAGATAGAATAAAACTTGGTGCATACATAGCCAGATGAAGTTTACACATGAAGTGCGTCAGTCATAATTATGAAAACATAATTATCAGTTGAGAAACGATGAAAAACGTTTCTGTAGGATATTGAAATTTCATGCAATGCACATAAGTGTTCGCAACCAAGCACAGTTTTATGACAGGCATGGAAATAATGAAGCATAGGTTTAATATCTGGTAAAATACGATGAAGTACTATCAAGAAACAAGCATAATTCGGGAGGAAAATGAAAGCACACGCAATAACGAAGACATGTGAACACTCGAGGTTGCAAAGTATATACTGAAAGTGGGTATAAAACTAGTAACATCTAGAAAAGTACCGTCAGTAATAATATTGATACAAAAAAGTTACTATCTACATCTTTATGCATTAATGCATATCAATATTTTTCGTATAAATCCTGAAGTGTCGAATTATTGACGGAAAGGAAATAATATCCATTAAGTAAAGTAAAAATGACAAATAACTCACCAAAATATAGCCTATTGCATGTTTACTAACTACGAGGGGTGAGTGGTAAGTTCGCGACCTAAGGTAGAACGAGATGAGTTATACGGCTCTCTTTACAAGCACATGCAAGTCAACTCTTTGAGTGATTATGCAGAAAGTTTGTAGTTAATGACTCATCAGTTAATAACTAATCGGGGTGATGGATAAGTTCGTGGCCTAAGTTAGAAGAAGATGAGTTATTAACTTCACACTTTCTGCATAATCACTCAAAGAGTTGTCCTGCATGTGCATGTAAAGAGAGCTGTATAACTCATCTCCTTCTACCTCAGGACACGATCTTATCAATCAGCCATCTGTGGACACTTTCTGGAGGTCCAATATCCGGATGCTCCACGACCGCTGGACTAAGTGTGTAAATGTAGGAGCGGACTATGTTGAAAAATAAATGTGCTAGGTTTTCTAAAATTGAATCCTTCTACCCAAGGCCACGAACTTATCAATCACCCCCTGTATTCAGGAGGTCAGTGTGGATATGGTGGAGGATTACAAATACCTGGGGATACGAATTTACAATAAACTGGACTGGTCAAAGAACACTGAGGCTGTTTACAATAAGGATCAGAGCCGTCTCTATTTCCTGAGGAGACTGAGGTCCTTTAACATCTGCCGACGATGCTGAGGATATTCTACGAGTCTGAGGTGGTCAGTGCTATCATGTTTGCTGTTGTGTGCTGGGGAAGCAGGCTGAGGGTGGCAGACACCAACAGAATTAACAAACTCATTCGTAAGGCCAGTGTTGTTGTGGGGATGGAATTGGACTCTCTCACGGTGATGTCTGAAAAGAGGATGCTGTGTAAGTTGCATGCCAACTTGGTCAATGTCTCCAATCCACTACATAATGTACTGGGTGGGCACAGGAGTACATTCAGCCAGAGACTCATTCCACCGAGATGCAACACAGAGCGTCATAGGAAGTCATTCCTGCCTGTGGCCATCAAACTTTACAACTCCTCCCTTGGAGGGTCAGACATCCTGAGCCAATAGGCTGGTTCTGGACTTATTTCATAATTTACTGGCATAATTTACATATTACTATTTAACTATTTATGTTTCTATTACTATTTATTATTTATGGAGCAACTGTAACGAAAACCAATTTCCCCCGGGATTAATAAAGTATGACTATGACTATTTATACCATTGTTACTCTATGCATCTCGCAGCTAATCCACACTAATTTAGATTAGCGCAATATACTTTCAAGGAGCAGGAAACATGTTGTGATTGTGTGGAAGGACGTGAAAAACAACTGATAATTTCTGCCATTGTAAATCAAGGCCAGCTGAAAAGCAGAGACATTTTATGTTTCCACCTGGACGATCAAAAAGCTGTTGATTCTGTCCCACACTTTTGTCTTATTGATGTTCTTACTATCCGTATAAGTTACACCCAATTCTTGTGAAATCCATACAACAACATTTGAATTATTGGCGCATGATAATCACGCTAACCAACAAAAAAAAAAAACAAAAAAAAAAAACACTCACCATTTTCTAAACCAACCTAAACATTTTTTTGGGCTACTCTCTAAGCCCACTATAATTTTGGCTTGCTTTAAACCAAGCCTCGCATATGCTGAAGTTGTGGAGATTAGGATATCAAATTGCAAACGCTAAATTAGTGGACGATTTGATCTAAAATGCATCGTCATATGTCAAACTACAGCAGTTTATCGAATCAGTAAAATAGGTTCTAAGCATACAATAATGAACTTTGTCCCAGATAAGTGCCGAAACTGAAACGTAACGAGAGTCACAATCGGGATAGTAGAACAAAGACAGATCTGCAGGATGCAACGCAGACGAAGAATGATTACGATCTGCTGGGATATTAACAAGCAGATGCATAGGTCATAGTGCGATGAAAGGAAAACTTCCGACAGAATTTACTACGAGGCTTAAGAAGCTTCCCCGAACAGAGCTGAGTAAGAAAGATATAGCAAGGCCAATAAAGACTTTCGTTACAACGATATTAAAGTATCTGGAACATTTAGAAAGGAAAACAGGAAATCAAGTTGGAAATTAAATAAGTGGAATGAACACTTGAACGCGTTTAGAATAACACTAGGTCGGACAAAAGGAAGGAGGAACATAGATAAAACATCTACACCACAGTCAGTTCACACTTCTGAGTATATTATTTTCATAAACGAAACACGACTCAGTACTCCGTGAGGCCATATAAAATTCTGATGAGAAGTATACACCACTAAACTTACATGAAAGCACAACTCAGAAAAATGAAGAAGTTACCATCTTAGAAGAAGAAGTTAACCAATAGAAGAGCATCCCTCCTAAAGAAGACTATGCACGATATAGTTGGAAGCCTCCGCACGATATAGTTGAAGGGTTCTTCCCAGAAAGAGAATGGTTCCTTGTGGGAATACATGACCCAGTGGTTGACACAAAAAAAAAGAAATCAGAAATACACAATAAAATATCAACAAATTCAAGACGATGTATGCAGGAAACGCCTGGAGAAACCAGAAACAATTCAATACGTGAGAGGATGATGCAGCAATTTTACACAATCTGATCATTTCACTGGCACAATCAAGTGGCAATCATCCTGACCAAAATCTTGCTTCAAAATAGAAACTCCGAAAAAAACTAACTGACCATAAGTACACGCCTGATCCTGGTTTAGAGTGAAATTCCTAGTTTTGGGAACTAGGCAGAAGACTGAAGAACAGGACCTGAAGGGTGGCGTTCTCAGATTGCTGCCCGTGCTACGTGGTAGTGATGGTGGGAACTGGAGGAGAAGGCAGTTGAATGCATGGCTGAGGAGTTGGTGCACGGGGCAGGGTTTTAAATTTTTGGATAATTGGGATCTCTTCTAGGGAAGGAGGGACCTGTAAAGATTGGATGAGTTGCATCTGAACTCGAGAGGGAGCAATATCCTTGCAAGTAAGTTTGCTAGCATGGATACGGGAGGGTGTAAACTAATTTGGAAGAGGGATGGAACCCGGAGTGATAGAGCGGTGAAAGAAGTGCATGGAGTAAAGCAAGATCTAACATATAGAGAGGCTTTGAGGAAAGAGAAGCAGAATAAAGGGTGTAAAGGTAGTAAGGTAGAATGGCTAAAGGGCGTGTACTTCAATGCAAGAAGCATCATGAACAAAGGTGATGGACTGAGAACTCGGTAAATACATGGAATTATGATGTAGTGGCCATTACAGAGACTTGGTAGGCACCAGGATAGGAATGGATTCTGAATATTCCTCGATTTCAGTGCTTCAAAAGGGATGGGGTGGGGGAGCGGAGGACGGGAGCGTTACTGGTCAGGGATACTATTACAGCTACAGAAGGGTTGGGTAATGTAGCAGGATGCTCTTTTGAGTCAGTATGGGTGGAAATCAGGAACAGGAATGGAGCAGTTACTCTATTGGGGGTATTCTATATGCCCCCTAGGAGCAGCAGATATACCGAGGGGCAGATTAGGAGGCAGAATGTGGAAAGGTGCAAAACTAACAGGGTTGTTATCATGGGTGACTTTAACTTCCCTAATATTGATCGACGTCTGATTAGTTCCAATAGTTTAGACAGGGCAGAGCTTGTTAAGTGTGTCCAGGACGGATTCCTGTCACAGTATGTTGGCAGGCCGACTAGGGGGAATGCTATTCTAGATCTAGTATCAGGTAACGAATCAGTTCAGGTCACAGATGTCTCAGTGAGTGAGCATCTGGGGGACAGTGACCACCGCTCCCTAGCCTTCAGCATTGTCATGGAAAAGGATAGAATCAGAGAGGACAGCAAAATTTTTAATTGGGGAAGGGCAAATTATGAGACTATAAGGCTCGAACTTACCGGTGTGAATTGGGATGGTGTTTATGCAGGGAAATGTACTATGGACATGTGGTCGATGTTTAGAGATCTCTTGCAGGATGTTAGGGATAAATTTGTCCCGATGAGGAAGATAAAGAATGGGAGGGTAAAGGAACCATCGGTGATAAGTGAGGTGGAAAATCTAGTCAGGTGGAAGAAGGCAGCATACATAACGCTCAGGAGCAAGGATTAGATGGATATATTGAGACATATAGGGTAGCAAGAAGGGAGCTTAAGAAGAGGCTGAGAAGAGCAAGAAGGGGGTCTGAGAAGGCCTTGGCGAGTAGGGTAAAGGAAAACCGCAAGGCATTCTTCAATTATGTGAAGAACGAAAGGATGACTGGAGTGAAAGTACGACCGATTAGAGATACAGGTGGAAAGATGTGCCTGGACGCTGTGGAAGTGAGAGAGGTCCCCATTGAATATTTCTCTTCGGCATTCACCAATGAGAGGAAACTTGATGACGGTGAGGACAATATAAGTGAAGTCAATGCTCTGGAGCATGTTGATATTAAGGGAGAGGAGGTGTTGGAGTTATTAAAATACATTGGGACGGATAAATCCCCGAGGCCTGACGGATATCCCCCAGGCTGCTCCACGAGGCGAGGGATAAGATTGCTGAGCCTCTGGCTAGGATCTTTATGTCCTCGTTGTCTACGGGAATGGTGCCGGAGGATCTGAGGGAGGCGAATGTTGTTCCCTTGTTCAAAAGAGGTAGTAGGGATCGTCCGGGTAATTATAGACAAGTGAGCCTTACGTCTGTGATGGGAAAGCTGCTGGAAAAGGTTCTGAGATAGGATCTATGGGCACTTAGAGAATCATGGTCTGATCAGGGAGAGTCAGCATGGCTTTGTGAAGGGCAGATCGTGTCTAACAAGCCAGATAGAATTCTTTGAGGAGGTGACCAGGCATATAGATGAGGGTAGTGCAGTGGATGTGATCTATATGGATTTTAGTAAGGCATTTGGCAAGTTTCCACGTGGTTGGCTTATTCAGAAAGTCAGAAGGCATGCGATCCAGGAAAGTTTGGCGAGGTGGATTCAGAATTGGCTTGCCTGCAGAAGGCAGAAGATCGTGGTGCAGGGTGTACATTCGGATTGGAGGGCTTTGACTAGTGGTGTCCCGCAAAGATCGGTTCTGGGACCTCTACGGTTCGTGATTTTTATTAACGATCTAGCTGTGCGGGTAGAAGGGTGGGTTGGAAAGTTTGCAGACGGCAAAAAGGCTGGTAGTGTTGTAGATAGTGTAGAGGATTGTCGAAGATTGCAGAGAGATATTGATAGGATGCAGAAGTAGGCTGAGAAGTGGCAGATGGAGTTCAACCCGGAGAAGTGTTAGGTGGTAGACTTTGGAAGGACAAACTCCAAGGCAGAGTTCAAAGTAAATGGCAGGATACTTGGTAGTGTGGAGGAGCAGAGGGATCTGGGCGTACATGTCCACAGATCCCTGAAAGTTGCCTCTCAGGTAGATAGGCTAATTAAGAAAGCTTATAGGGTGTTAGCTTTCATAAGCCGAGAGATAGAGTTTAAGAGCCGTGAGGTAATGATGCAGCTCTACAAAGCTCTATTTATGCCACACTTGGAGTACTGTGTCTATTTCTGGTCACCTCACTATGGGAAGTATGTGGAAGAATTGGAAAGGGTAAAGAGGAGATTTACCAGGATGTTGCCTTGTTCAGAGAGTATGTATTATGATCAGAGATTAAGGGAGCTAGGACTTTACTCTTTGGAGAGAAGGAGGTTCCAGAGTCCGAACCGTGTGCCAAATTCATTTATCCTGTGATGGATACTTCATCGTCGAGGTGATAGAAGGCTCCCAATGAAAGGTCGTTCCCCACTTGTTCAAAATAGAATGCCATGCTAAAAGTCGAGCTTATTGTCATATGCACAGATAAATGCATGCAGAGGTGGAATGAAAAACATTCCTGCTGAAGATTCACATGTATATAGGAAGCCTTCAGAAGAAAAAAACATATATACAAGAAATAATGCATACTGAAGAATGTCAACATTTTATCATATTCTCAATTACCTACATGCATAACTGGAAACACACAATACAGCAAATGCGTAGCACTCACAAGAAAAAAAAATCGAACCTCAGCTAGATGATGTCAAATTACCGATATGAAGGAACATTGTTTTTGATGAGTGTGCATACAACACGCATGTTATCATAAGGAATAAATGCAACAGCTATTTCTGCAACTATTAAAGCCGAATGAACTCCCGTGGAAGGAAAGCTGAAATAATAAAATTAAATAGACAAACAATCGTGTTTCTGATTCCGTAGCTCAATAGTCAATAGTTGTTTGTATACTATATGGATTCTGGTTGACATTCATTCTTCTGTGTTGCTCTTCCATCAGCCACAATGAGCAGGGGTTTCATTAGGTATCGGTTAATAGTCCAGGTACCAACAATCAAACCGTCGTTGTTTAATCTGCCAAATCAACTTGCTCTATTGAAGCTAATCAGTCATACAGTGACGTATAAACACAGGAGTGTGCGAAGCTGAAATTGAAAATAAACACTTTCGAAGAATAGCGTTAAATCGGCTAATCTCGTTTGCATGTTATTGACAAAATAAACCAATATAATGTAAACACGTATTTTATTCCATTCCCCAGCTTCTCCCTGAATTTCTTCTGGGTCAGTCCGTAGATATACGTGTCAGTGCAAGTGCAGAGAAACTCCAGCATATAGCCAACCTGTTGTAGGATATATCTTGGGTTGGTGTGGTATCTGTCTGTGCAGGTATAATTTTCCACTTGCCAGTTTATAAAATGTACAACACTGGGTGTCCACAGTAAAATGAAATTGGTTGATATAGCGAACAATAAAACAATTGAATTTCTCCTGTTCTCCAACTCTGCATCCTTCTGATTCTCGCCAATATTCCGAAGTGCCCGGCGGACTTTGTTAGCCGCTATAATATGCCTGGCAGTTAATGTGTTAAACAGCAACATTAAGCAGATAGGAGCCACTGCAGTCAGAATACCATCACAGAACTGGTATGCTCTCCAGAAGGGTGACGTTAAGAATGCCGTTGTGGCGACACAGCGTTCAGAATGCACGGCAAAGTAAAATGGCAGAGCTTTTCCGTAACACGCTATACAGACAGATACCACCATCATAATCGCAGTTTCTTCTGTGCAGTATCGTTTTCGCAGCTTCTGACAGCAGATGGCGATGTAGCGATCAAAAGTAAAGGCGACCGTCAACCAAACAGAACAGTTTGAGTTTGCGTTGCGCAGAACAATTATCACAGCACACACCGGAGTTCTGAACAAAAAATTAGCAAACATGTAGATAAAATTAATTTGTTCGAAAATAACAGCCACGATGACGACCGTCAAATCTGCTACTGCCATGCTCACCAAGTAGCGGGTGATGCATTTGGAAAGGCCAAATTTTCCGCGGGATAGGATCACAATCGCCGTTAAATTAACTGAAAAAAATATGAAGCATATTAATATATCTCCTGGTACCCACGGTGGTGACTGTGAATTGAGATCATTAGTAAAAATAATAGACTGGAGCCGATAAGACTGATAGTACTCCAGCATCTTTCATCAGAAATCGCGGCAGATTTACGTTCTGGAGTAAAAAAAACCCAGAAAGAAACCTGGGAGCAGCGTTGTGTTTTAAATAACAGCCGAAAACCTTCCGTTTGTTCTGTCAACTGTGGTACCTGTTGCACCCAGCAAGGGGCAGATCGAACGCATTCCCATTGTTTAAAGGTGTTGGTGACTTACAAGGAACAGATCATACACTAGGTGACTTATTTGAAATTCACATTATTTAACTTCATGGCGTGCTTTAAATTAACTACTGAAATGGGGAAAAATATATAAAGTTGTCTCTGTAGACTCACTGGAACATATTGCAGCTGTCAACGGAGCTATTTCGAGCTGTCAGAGGGGACTTTGATCTCACTAGATGCTAAACGGCTGTCAAGGCTGCCCGGAACGGGATGTCATATAATTCCCGTTCACAAGAGCCTATATTCTTCAGCTGCTCGCCCTTGCGGTACGGAGATAGCAGCAAACTCTAGAAGCATGTGGCTCCTCTCACTGCTTACGGGACAAAAGTATGCTTGTTTGAAGAAATACAGAAAAAATTATTTTAAAGTTTTTCTTTAAAAAAAAAGAAACGAAAGCAAATCAACTCAGTAAGGACACATATTTGTTTATAGATTTACAGCAAGTTCTTATCAGAATAACACAGGAGCAAACTTCGAAATAAATATACTTCAGAGTGACGATAACATTGATATGTTAATGTGAGGAATCCAAAAACGTGATGAAAAAACATCACAATTTGGATATTCTTTAATTCTATGGAAAACTTGCATGTGGCGAATTCTGCAAGACAGTACATGTCTTCATCCCGACACTTCGATGGCAAGTGCTTGCATTGTGAGTGTATAATCATATCTACGTTTGAAAAGGCAACCCACTGAAAACTCCATTCACATGGCGACGGAGTAACCGATTAAATCAATCACCGTCTTCTTGTTCGCTCCCTTAGCTGCCCTTGCCGACATTTTGAATACAATCATGTTGAGACTAGCCAGGGGTAGCTGGATATACGGAATTATATTGAAAACTGTACTCAATTTCTCAAAAGAGTTTCACACCAGTTAGGTATCATTAACTATATTGTAGAACATAATATTTGCATTTTCTTCTCATACAGTTCCCATTTTCTGAAATAATACAATAGAGTTATAATCACGGTGGTAAGGTTAAGCGAATTTCGAAAGCAGTCAGTGGAGTGCATTCGGCGGAAGCACAAAATTACCAGTCAGTTCCAGCACCTTACCAGGAATACCGACAGCTGCGAGTACAGGATAGTAAATTCTGACGATGTTGTAAATTGCTGCATATCCCATTCTGTATCTAAATCACCGATGAGCTGTATAATCTGCACATACACCTCTCAGTTCCTTTCTTCTATGAATTCTTGGCTGCAACGTGTAGGGTCAATTTATGCGAGTACCTATTCAAACATTCTATCTACGGACCACTGAACAAACACCTATTCTGAACTATTTTTATCATTACGAAATTGTGCAATAAATTTAACTCTTCAGGTGATTGTACTTGAATGTTGTTTGGGAAAAGCTTCCATGGAGAACGCTGCATGTTGTATTCTGCATCACCAGGTTCGCACCGACTGACCAAGGTTGTCTTCCCAATTGATCGCTTAATAATTTTAATAACAAGTTACAACGCATTAAATATCTTTTCACTTACTCACTTGGAATTGCATTAAGTAAGTTTAATGTCGCATGTGATAAAAAAACAACTCCCTGCAAGCGGGTAATTTATGTGGCGTTTTATCTCTTCAATCGGATTCGCTCTGGAAGCAATAGGCAAAAGCTGATATGTTTAGCTTATCCCTGCATGCTCGTAATATGAAAAACTGCAGTTAACCTGACAACGACCTGAGAGGCCCCTCACAGACAACCGTGTGAAGGAAAGTTGTGTTAGAGCCTGGTTCTGTACAATGCACAATGAGTCCGCAAACACGGTGTATGCGCTGTGTGTTTGTCGGAATTCCCCTGTTCGACGATGCGATTGGAATAAACCAGTAATACCAATTTTGTGTATAAGGTTTAGCGAGAAACTGCGGTTACCTTGTTATCCAGAACGTTGTTTCATGTTGTTACATTGATTATAAAAATAATTTGATTCTCTCCCACACTCATAGTTAAGAACAGTTCTTAAGATATCAAAACTAGACCAATTTTATGAAATTTTTACAATATCTGATGAAGCATTAGTATACTGATGTCACATATCGATTAAAACTAAAAAAGAAGAATACGGTTGTTATCAAAATTAACCGAGACAGTTTCCAGTAGAATAGTCTGAAATCTTCTTGCAATTCAGAAATGAGTGTGCTTGCCCTTATATCTATTTTAGCAACTTTAGCTGAGCTAAGGTAAACATAATATCATAAATAAAATAAAATGCCACCCGTATACCAAAGCGGAAACAAATGGATCTCCGTATGTACCCTGGTCGGGCTGTGCTCTGGACATCATCCGTTCTCCGTCCTGGGAGCGGCTGCAGCCAAAACTTGCCGAAGGTGTAAATTTGCTGTTTGAAATACAAAGATGTCTACCGGTTCGGTTTGCGCCGTCATTGCCTTTGGCTCGCCAAAACTCGCCCAGAGCAAGCGCTGGTACAGATACCTGTATCAGATAGTGTAAGCATAACGCAAGTGTTGCTCTGCTGAACACTTCCACTCAAGCAGTTTACAGAAGTAGGACGCGCGTGTATTGGACTTGAGAAGCAAACGCATTCATATTGCGTGCATATCATCGAGTCGTGTAGTTTGAGTCTGACATGAGAGCATATAGGGGCAAACTTCATATAAGTTGTGACACAACATCCGGTCATGCCAGTAGAACGACAAAACAATTACGGAATCCCAAAAGAGATATTAAACAAGGAGGTGAAGATGGCGGGGTGACGGCAACGCGCGCGGCCTTTCCGGTGATGAATATCTGTAATCTGTCAAGTAGGGGATATTGCACAATCCTGATTTAATGGAGCCAGACGTGAGATTACGGAGGAACATCTGGAAAACTTCTGAAATGCCAGCTTCGCTGCCGCTGCTACTGTGTGGTAACCGGAATCTCCAGAGCAGAAGGTCCCGAAATCCTCTGCTTTCAGCGGCCAGAGCGAGGTCTTATTTGAAGAACTAAACATAAAAACAGGCTGCGCAGCATCATCAACAGTGTCGTGCAATGACTCTAAAATGGGGGCATCATCAATGGAAACCAACATCTGACGAATGAAATGAGTACATCGAAATAGCAGAAGACACGAGGAAATAAAATTGAAGCCTTAAGAGCAGAAAGAGCTCGCCTATTGGAGAATAAAATGAGCATTGCAAAAATATGTAGAACTTTCAGGGATATTCAATATTCAGGAGGGATAGACACGAAAGAAAAGGAGGTGGGGTGGCGTTGCTGGTCAGAGAGGAGATTAACTCAATATAAAAGAAGGGCATATGGCGGGAGGATTTGGAATCGATATGGGTAGAGCTGCATAACACTAAGGGGCCGAAAACGCTGGTGGGAGTTGTGTACAGGCCACCTAACAGTAGCAGTGAGGTTGGGAATGGTATTAAACAGGAAATTAGAAATGTGTGCAATAAACGAACAGCAGTTATAATGGGTGACTTGAATCTAGATGTAGATTGGGTGAACCAAATTGGTAGGGGTGCTGAGGAAGAGGATTTCTTGGAATGTATGCTGGATGGTTTTTTGAACCAACATGTCGAGGAACCAACTAGAGAGCAGGCTATTCTAGACTGGGTATTGAGCAATGAGGAGGTGTTAATTAGCAATCTTATCGTGAGAGGTCCCTTGGGTAAGAGTGACCATAATATGGTGGAATTCTTCATTAAGATGGAGAGTGACATCGTTAATTCTGAAACAACGGTTCTGAACTTAAAGAAGGATAAATTTGAAGGTATGAGACGTGAATTAGCTAAGATAGCCTGACAAATGACACTTAAAGGGTTGACGCTGGATCTGCAATGGCAAAATGTAAAGATCGCATGGATGAACTACAACAACTGTTCATCCCAGTTTGGCAAAAGAATAAATCAAGGAAGGTAGTGCACCCGTGCCTGACAAAGGAAATTAGGGATAGTATCAAATCCAAAGAAGAAGCATACAAATTAGCCAGAAAAAGTGGCTCCCCTGAGGACTGGGAGAAATTCAGAGTTCAGCAGAGGAGGACAAAGGGCTTAATTAGGAAGGTGAAAAAATTATGAGAGAAAACTAGCAGGAAACATAAAAACTGACTGTAAAAGCTTTTATAGATATGTGAAAAGAAAAAAATTGGTTAAGACAAATGTAAGTACCCTACAGACAGAAACAGGTGAATTGATTATGGGGAGCAAGGACATGGCAGACCAATTGAATAATTACTTTGGTTCTGTCTTCACTGAGGAGGACATAAAAAATCTTGCGGAAATAGTAGGGGACAGAGGGTCCAGTGAGATGGAGGAACTGAGGGGAATACATGTTAGTAGGGAAGTGGTGTTAGGTAAATTGAAGGGATTAAAGGCGAATAAATACCCAGGGCCAGATGGTCTGCATCCCAGAGTGCTTAAGGAAGTAGCCGAAGAAATAGTGGATGCATTAGCGATAATTTTTCAAAACTCTTTAGATTCTGGACTAGTTCCTTAGGATTGGATGGTGGCTAATGTAACCACACTTTTTAAAAAAGGAGGGAGAGAGAAACCAGGGAATTATAGACCGATTAGCCTAACATCGGTGGTGGGGAAACTGCTGGAGTCAGTTATCAAAGATGTGATAACAGCACATTTGGAAAGCCGTGAAATCATCGGACAAAGTCAGCATGGATTTGTGAAAGGAAAGTCATGTCTGACGAATCTCATAGAATTTTTTGAGGATGTAACTAGTAGAGTGGATAGGGAGAACCAGTGGATGTGGTATATTTGGATTTTCAAAAGGCTTTTGACAAGGTCCCACACAGGAGATTAGTGTGCAAACATAAAGCACACGGTGTTGGGGTTAGATATTGATGTGGATAGAGAATTGGTTGGCAGACAGGAAGCAAAGAGTGGGAATAAATGGTACCTTTTCAGAATGGCAGGCAATGACTAGTGGGGTACCGCAAGGCTCAGTGCTGGGACCCCAGTTGTTTACAATATATATTAATGACTTGGATGAGGGAATTAAATGCAGCATCTCCAAGTTTGCGGATGATACGAAGCTGGGCGGCAGTGTTAGCTGTGAGGAGGATGCAGGGCCACTTGGATAGGTTAGGTGAGTGGGCAAATTCATGGCAGATGCAATTTAATGTGGATAAATGTGAAGTTATCCACTTTGGTGGCAAAAATAGGAAAACAGATTATTATCTGAATGGTGGCCGATTAGGAAAAGGGGAGGTGCAACGAGACCTGGGTGTCATTATACACCAGTCATTGAAAGTGGGCATGCAGGTGCAGCAGGCAGTGAAAAACACGAATGGTATGCTTGCATTTATAGCAAGAGGATTCGTGTACAGGAGCACACCTGGATTACTGTGTGCAGTTTTGGTCCCCTAATCCGAGGAAAGACACCCTTGCCATAGAGGGAGCACAAAGAAGGTTGATTCCTGGGATAGCAGATCTTTCATATCATGAAAGACTGGATGAACTCGGCTTATACTGGTTGGAATTTAGAAGATTGAGGGGGGATCTGATTGAAACGTATAAAATCCTAAAGGGATGGGACAGGTTAGATGCAGGAAGATTGTTCCCGATGTTGGGGAAGTCCAGAACGAGGGGTCACAGTTTGAGGATAAAGGGGAAGCTTTTTAGGACCGAGATTAGGAAAAAACTTTTTCACACAGAGAGTGGTGAATCTCTGGAATTCTCTGTCACAGGAAACGGTTGAGGCCAGTTCATTGGCTGTATTTAAGAGGGAGTTAGATATGGCCCTTGTGGCTAAAGGGATCAGGGGGTATGGAGGGGAGGCTGGTACAGGGTTCTGAGTTGGATGATCAGCCATGATCATACTGAATGGCGGTGCAGGCTCGAAGGGCCGAATGGCCTACTCCTGCACCTATTTTCTATGTTTCTATGTAGTTTATAGATAGAATAAAACGTGGTGCATATGAGGAGAGATTGATAAGTTCGTGGCCTAAGGTAGAAGGAGACGAGTTACTAACTTCAAATTTTCTGCATAATCACTCAAAGAGTTGACCTGCATGCACATGTAACGAGAGCTGTATAAGTCATTTCCTTCTACCTTATCAATCACCCATCTCTGGGCACTTTCTGGAGGTCCAAGATCTGTTTCCTCCACGACCGCTGGACTACGTGTGTAAATGTAGGTGGGGAGTATATTGAATAATAAATGTGCGGGGTTTTTCTAAGATTGACTCTTTCTACCTTAGGCCATGAACATATCAATCGCCCGTTGTACAAAGCCAGACGAAAGAGACACAGCAAATGCGCCAGTCAGAATTATGAAAACATAACTATTAGTTGAGAAACGACGTTTCCATTTATACAGGACACTGAAATTTAATGGAACGCACACGTGTTACCAACCCAAACACAGAATTATGACAAACATGGAAATAATGACCTATAGGTCTAATATCCGTTAAACACAGTGCAGTACCATCGAAAAACAAGCATAATTCGGGAGAAAAATGAAAGCACCCGCAAAAACGAAGACATGCGAACACCCAAGTATGCAAAGAATATGCTAAAAGCGGGTATAAAACTATTAACGTCTGGAAAGGTACCGTCAGTAATAACGTTGATAAATGTTGGTATAAAAAGATTACTTGCTACATCTTTACGCATTAATGCATTTCAATATTTTCATAAAAATCGTGAAAAAGTGCCGAATTCGACGGAAAATAAATAATATCTACTAACTAAAGTAAAAATGAGAAATAACCCATCAAATATATGTTCTATTGCATGTTTACTAATTACTTATACCATCGTTACTCTATGCATCTCGCAGCTAATCCACACTAATTTAGATTAGCGCAATATACTTTCAGAGGAGCAAGAAGTATGCTGTAATTGAACGGAAGGATGTAAAAAACAACCGATAAATTCTGCCATTCTCAATCAAGCCCAGATGAAAAGCAGAGATATTTCACGTTTCCACAAGTACGACCAAAAGGTTGTTAATTCTGTCCCACACTTATGGCTTACTGATGTTCTTAATACCGATATAAACTATACCCAGTTCTTGTGAAATTCAGACAACAACATTTGAGTTATTGGCGTATGATAATCACGCTAATCAACCACAAAAATAGTACCACATTCTTCTAAACAAACCGAGACGTTTTGTAGGGCTACTGTCTAAGCCCACTACAATTTTAGCTAGCTTTAAACCAGTCCTCTCATATACTAAATCGGGCGAGAATAGGATATCAAATCCCAAACACCAAAGTATTCGACGGTTTGGTTCAATTCATCGTCATCCGTCAAACTACAGCAGTTTATCGACACGGTAAAGTAGTCTCTAAAGATTTAATAATGAACTTTGGACCAGATAAGAGCCGAAACTGAAACGTAGCTAAAGTCACAATGGAGATAATAGAACATAAAACAAATCTTCAGGAAGTAATGCAAACGATGAATGATTACGATCAACACACATCAAAGTTGTGGTGAACGCAGCAGGCCAGGCAGCATCTCTAGGAAGAGGTACAGTCGACGTTTCAGGCCGAAACCCTTCGTCAGGACTAACTGAAGAAAGAGTTAATAACAGATTTGAAAATGGGAACGGGAGGGGGATATCCAAAATGATAGGAGAAGACAGGAGGGGGAGGGATGGAGCCAAGAGCTGGACAGGTGATTGGCAAAGGGGATATGAGAGGATCATGGGACAGGAGGTCCGGGGAGAAAGACGGGGCGGGGGCGGCGGGGAACCAGAGGATGGGCAAGGGGTATAGTCAGAGGGACAGAGGGATAAAAATGAGAGTGAGAGAAAGAATGTGTGTATAAAAATAAAAAAAAAACGGATGGGGTACGAGGGGGAGGTGGGGCATTAGTGGATGTTAGAGAAGTCGATGTTTATGTCAGCATGTTGGAGGCTACCCAGACGGAATATAAGGTGTTGTTCCTCCACCCTGAGTGTGGCTTCATTTTTACAGTAGAGGAGGCCGTGGATAGACATGTCAGAATGGGAATGGGATGTGGAATTAAAATGTGTGGCCACTGGGAGATCCTGCTTTCTCTGGCGGACAGAGCGTAGGTGTTCAGCAAAGCGGTCTCCCAGTCGCGTCGGGTCTCGCCAATATATAGGAGGCCACGTCGGGAGCACCGGACGCAGTACATCACCCAGATTGCGATCTGCCGGGATATTAACAAGCAGATGTATAGGTCATAGTGCGATAAAAGTAAAATTTCCGACGGTATATACTACAAGGCTTAAGAAACTCCCCCGAACAGAGCTCAATCAAAAAGATATGACAAGGGTAATAAGGACTTTCGTTACAACGATATTAAAGTATCTGCAACATTTACAAAGGAAAACAGGAAATGAAATTGGAAATTAAGTAAGCAGAATGAACACTCGAACGCGCTTAGAATGACACGTGGTCGGACAAAAAGAAGAATGAGGAACATTGATAAAACATCTACACAACAGTCAGTTCACACTTCTGAGTATATTATTTCATAAACGAAACACGATTCAGAACTACAGAAGGTCAGATAAAATTCTGATGAGAAGGATGCACCACTAGACTTAAGGGAAAGCACAAGCCAGAAAAATTAAGAAGTTATCACCTTGGAAGAAGGAGTTAACAAATAGAAGGGCATGTCACCCATAGAAGAATACACACGATATAGAAACGTAGTTGGAAGCCTCCGCCCGATATCGTTGAAGAGCTCTTCCGAGAAACAGAATGGTTCCTTGTGGCAATACATGACCACTTGGTTGACACCAAAAAAATCAGAAAAAAGCACAATATAATACCAACAAATTTGTCGACGATAGTTGTAGAAAACGCCTAGAGAGACCAGAAACAATTCAATACGTGAGAGGATCATGCAGCAATTTAACGCAATCTGATTATTTCACTGGCACAATCAAGTGGCAAACATCATGGACCAATATCTTGCTTCAACATATGAAATCAGAAAAAGAAAACTGAGCATAAATACAGTCTTGATCCTGGTTTGGAGTCAGAGTGCTCAAATGATATGATCACCGATCAGTTATCAATACTCAAGGATATAATACGACATGATAAACAAGCAAGAACAATTGCTTGTAAACGGCAGATAAAAAAAAACAGAAATAGACTCAAAGAGAACTCGAAATTGAAAGGCCATGGAACGTGAAAAGGGTATACATTGCCCTACCAGTAATATCTACAATTGGGACATCCAAAGGTCACTACACAGTACCATTAAACCATTCGTCATTCACAGCAGTATCGATGTCAATGTCCTAAAAGCCACTCAACTAAACACCGGTACAGTAGGCTGAAAGTTCTAATCAATCGCAAAAGGGGTGGCCTTAGCTATGCCCGTACTTCAGGTTTTCCAGGATTGAGCTGAGAATATATACTTTAAAATGATAATAATAATAATTCTGTCCCCAACCCGGCGCGACCCCAGGTGGCGGATTCAGGAAAGCACTGTAGTCATTTAGGGCAGGTGGGAAATAAAATATCACCCGAACATCCAAGTCCAAGCACTTGTACCCAGATTGAGCGGTGCCGTTGTCAGCGCCTTTCCGTCATGTTACGGGCGGATGAAACCGCAGTCTGGTTGAAAGTACAAACAGTAATGCACCTTCACGTCAGTGATTAATGGTGTTGACGAAATACGTTCACTTTCTGGGGAGCGTAAGGGCATGGCCTGGAGCCAACGCTGGGCGTGATCTGAGACGAGCCGCGAGTGGTGCCCTGCTGATTAGGCGAGCAGGCACCGGGATCGGGAAGAATATACAACCAGTATTCTATTATCCCACCAACACCAGAAGCTGCGACAGCTGCAGTTCTTTCTCAGGCTAACAGTCCAGTTACGACTGAGGTCTATCAAGTAGTTAAGAGACTACTCTAAACGGATGAAATAGTCGTTACAAGTAAACACATTCATGATGCGTGCATATTATCGAGTACGTGAAACTGGCAGAGCAGCATCCAAAACAGAGGCACTGTTAAACAGAAACTCAAAACTGAGCAATGGAATGAGAATAACGAAATGACAGAAATGATTAGGAAACCATTTTGAAATCTTCAGAGTGGAAGTATCCGGGCTATAAGGGTATACAATTGATAGTCAGACGAAGGAAGTTAAGAGAAAAGCTAAGGGAATGCTAAGGAAACATGACGTCCATAAAATATAAGATCACCCGCAAAAAAAAAAAAAAAAATATTGTCTCATCAGTAGATACGACAGAACAGAAGCTTGGTGCATGCAAAACCAGACTAAATGCACACATGATAAGCGCCGGACGAAGAAAACAGAAATACCCACCCAGAAACAATGAAAAAGATCATTGACATTGAAACTAAACGATGTGGCAAAGTATCTCGAACACATTCACTGTATTACCAACGAATGCAGAGATATTAATTTTCTCGTCTAATATCTGGTTAAGCAGGGTAACGCGCAATGAAGAAGCAAGCTGGATTACGGAGGAAAAAGAGTACACTAACACAATTGAAGAAACGCAAATATCTGGAGTTGCATTGGGTGTGCTAAAATGGGTATCAAAATACCCACAGCTCTAGAAGTGCAGATAGTGACAATATTGATAAATAACATTGTAAGAATACTGCCTACCTTCCTTGTATCTGATAATACATATCAACACATTTTCTTACAAATCCAGAAAAATTGCCGAATGTTTGACAGAATTTAAAACTTATCTGCTTCCATCAGATGAATTGGTAAAATGAACCACCCACATATTTCTTGTTTACAAACTATATATAAAAATCTGACACCATGCCTCTCGCAACTAATCACCACATACTTAAAATTACCAGAAATTCTGCCGAAACGATTTAAAAGAATGTAAGTTATAACTATTATCAAGTTCTGCATTTCGAAATCAGGTCCGTGGGAAAAGCACAGAACTTCCATGTCTTATATTGTGAGGTTCTGGCCGGGGGCGAGGTCGACAGCCCGCCCCTGCATTTCTAATGAGTAGTACTGTTTACTGTTCTTGTTTTAAAATGCTCTTGTGGGATCATGGTTGGAGTTCCGGTTCGAGAAAAGCAAAGATCTTCTATGTTTTATGTGAACTACCAAAAGACATTTGATGCGGTCCCACAATCATGGTCCATAAAAGTGTAGAATAATAAAAAACTGCACACAAAATTCTTTTAACATCGGATGAAGCATTGGTGGAGCATAATCAACCAGTCAAATAACAGCCAAAAAAATCAACCATGGTTGCCAAAATAAACGGAAGCTGAGTGACTCTCTAAGCCACTCATATACTCATATGAACGTATTAATTTGACATAATATCTTGGTGCAAACCCTGTATGGAAAACTTGCAACAAAACATAAAAGCTGGTCCAACACGTTTTATAAAACATTCGAACGCACTTAGTTTCAAACTATTTAGGACAAAGGAGGAAGTTGAATCACAATTCAGCATTCCACCTGACCATAAGAAATTGTGACAAGTAGTACACACCACGAACTTAAAGGAAAACACATGCCAGAGACATGACTAAACCAAAACTTTCGGGGAATCAGTTAAACAATGGAAGAGCACGACCTGCATGTCCTGGACGGTCTGGATCCTTGATGATAGGGATGCAGCTCCCCTGGGACAGCTCACGGTGGAGATGTGCTAACTTGCGCAGATGGTTTTACCAGTGATGGATTGAGCCGTAATCTCCAAGTGTAGCGCCATTGAAAAATAGGAGTAGTAAGGAGAAGAGGTTTTTTTCTCTCGTGGCGAAACAAAGTTAATGATGTCAAGGCACTGCTGTCCAAAACACTGGTCGTAACGCATTAGTTGAAGGACTGATTTACAGACGTTGGGATGAACTTTCCCCTTATTAAACTTAACCTCATTTAGACCCTCTTTCTTGATATCTGCAGATCGTCCTGTGTCTCCTCGGTATTATGTGTAGCAGAGCACTGAACATGTTAAGGAGAGCAACACCGCGCTCGTTGGTGGGTGGGAGATGAAAGGACGGAGGTTCGTACATGGAGAGCTCGAGATCTACAGAGAGGAGGTAGGAGAGTACTAGTCAGAAGGAGATTTCCATTGAGCTGAAGTTAAATGAGACAGAATGTATGTCGGAGCGGATCGTGTGTGAAAATGGACTGGGAAAGACGCAATTGGAATAAAAGTAGACAATGCCAGAAGTCGCCCACAACTGACAAATCCCCCCGCAGAAAGCGAAAGTGTATAGGTATCTAGTCAGGAGTGACAATGAGCAGAAAATCAAATTAATTTTCACGGTGCTGGGAGAGAGGGTGTGGGTTCTCTGGGCTTAGGAATTATGTATTAGACGATAAAACTAAGGGTCAACTGCAGTTTTAGATTGCCGCTTGAAATGAATTTGAGACAGTTTAAGACCTGTTATTTTTAAACTTATTGCTCCGTATTACAGATTTAACAGTAAAATTTTCTCGGCATTGCACTGTCTTCTTTAGCTTCATTCGTAATTTGCAAAGTCCATGCCGCCAGCGAGCCTTACGTCTGTGGTGGGAAAGCTGTTGGAAAAGATTCATGGAAATAGCATCTATGGGCATTTGGAGAATCATGGTCTGATAAGGGGCAGTCAGCATGGCTTTGTGAAGAACAGATCGTGTCTAACAAGACTGACAGAGTTCTTTGAGAGGGTGAACAGGCATATAGATGAGGGTAGTGCAGTGGATGCGATCTAAACGGAATTTAGTAAGGCATTTGACAAGGTTCCACACGGTAGGCCTATTCCGAAAGTCAGAAGGCATGGGATCCAGGGAGGTTTGGCTAGGTGGATTCAGAATTGGCTCACCTGCAGAAGCAGAGGGTCGTGGTGGAGGGAGTGCATTCAGATTGGAGGATTGTGGCTAGTGGTGTCCCATAAGGATCTGTTCTGGGACCTCTGCTTTTCGTGATTTTTATTAACGAAAAGGATGAGGAGTAGAAGGGTGGGTTGGCAAGCTTGCAGACGACACAAAGGTTGGTGGGGTTGTGGCTAGTGTAGAGGATTGTCGAAGATTTCAGAGAGACATTGATAGGATGCAGAAGTGGGCTGAGAAGTGGCAGATTGAGTTCAACCCGGAGCAGTGTGAGGTGGTACACTTTGGAAGGACAAAGTCCAAGAGAATCTACAAAGTAAATTAGATTAGATTATGAGGACACAGAGTTCTCTTTTATTTTCATTTCGTAATGCATACATTAAGAAATGATGCAATGTTTATCCAGAATGATATCACAGAAACACATGACAAGCTTACTGAAAAACGGACAAAAAACACATAATTATAATATATCGTTAAAACAGTGCAAAGCAATACCGTAACATGATAAAGAACAGACTATGGGCACGGTAAAAAGTCTCAAAGTCTCTCTAAAGTCCCATCATCTCACCTAGATGGTGAACCTCCAGCGCCGCAAACTTGCCGTTGCAGCATCCTGGAAGTATCCAACCACAGCCTGACTCCGAGTCCGTCCGAAAACTCCGAGCCTCCGACGAGCTCTCCGACACCGAGCACCAAGCACCATCTCTGCCGAGCACTTTGACCCCGGCCCCGGCAACAGGCAATAGGCAAATTCGAGGATCTGGGGCCTTGCCCTCCGGAGATTCTCGATCGCACAGTAGCAGTGGCAGAGAAGCGGGCATTTCAGAAGTTTCTCCAGGTGTTCCTCCGTGTTTCTCACGGCTCTCTCCATCCAATCAGGATTGTGCAGGGCCCCCAAGTTAACACATAGGATATGTGTTATAGGATGGCGTCGCGTCGCCATCTTATCCTCCCTCCTCGTTGTCCTCGTTCTGCAGGATACTTGGTAGTGTGTAGGAGCAGAGGGATCTGGGGGTACATGGCAATATATCCATGAAAGTTGCGTCACAGGTAGATAGTGTGGTTAAAAAAAGCTTATGGGGTGTTAGCTTTCGTTACTCGAGCGATCGAGTTTAAGAGTCGCGGGGTAATGATGCAGTTCTATAAAACTCTGGTTAGGCCACACTTGGAGTAGTGTGTCGAATTCTGGTCACCTCACTATGGGAAAGATGTGGAAGCATTGGAAAGAGTACAGAGGAGATTTACCATGATGCTACATGGTTTAGAGAGTATTGATTATGATCAGAAATTAAGGGGGCTAGGGCTTTACTCTTTGGGGAGAAGGAGGATGAGAGAAGACATGACAGAGCTATACAAGATATTAAGAGGAATAGATGGAGTGGACAGCCAGCGCCTCTTCTAACTCTAGGTTTTGGGTGGAAATCTGATGAAATCAGTCTCGGCTCGAAATGTCGACTCTTTAAAGGCGGCATCCCAAAAAATGAGTCTACCTCAATGAGCCGTCGAAGCGGAAGAAGCGCTGGGTTCGCTGGCTGCCGCCAGCGCCAACGAGTCACTTAAAATGCGGTGAGATTTAATGGTGGTATAGAAAGTTATGAGGATTTTAGATGGTATAAATGCATGCAGGCTTCTTTTGTTGAGGTTGGGTGAGACTGGAACTGGAGTAATGAGTTAGGGGTGAAAGGTGAAATGTTTACTAGGAACATTATAGGTAAGCTATGGACACAGAGGTGGCAACCGTGTGGAAAAAGCTTCCAGCGGACGTGCCAGGTTTGATTTCAGGACTAAAGAGACATTTGATAGGAACAGGGATAAAAGGAGTGTGGAGTGTCAGTTCAGGGTGCAGGTGATTGGGACTAGGAAGACTGACAGATCGGCACTGAATAGATGACACGAAGAACATATTTGTGTGCTGTAGTACTCTACAACTTTATGCCATTCTCTCTAATTAGGGACATCCTGGTCAATCCCTCTGCATCTTTTCCAACTTCCCCATATTCTTCCTCTATTGAGGAGGCCAAGACTGATCACAATACTTCAATGCACACATAGTCCAGACTATTCTCGAACTGCAAGATTCCCACGTGGCTCATAAAGCCAATCCCGTTATTAATGAAGGCAGGCGCACATTACACCTTCTCAACAACCCTATGAACTTTCCGATAAATTAGGTGGATCTGCGGACCTGAAGCACAGCCTCCCCATGCCCGTCCACACTGCTGAGAACCCTGATATTAACCTTGCACTCTCCCTTCACTTTTGAACTACCAATCCAAGCTGCTTCCGCATTGAACGGTACATTTTCATCATATACTTTCATAACCTTTCACTAACTTCTACACTACCAACAACACCACCACCCTTCGTGGCATTTGCAAATTTCTCAACACAGGATTTGAATTGCACAATTAAATCATTTATGAAACTCTTAAAGAGTACGGATCGCTGAGGAGATTACCAATGAAACAATAGTCACGGAATATGCTCCATCTGTCACCACACTCTGCCTTCTTTCGCTAATCTAATCCTGAATGTCGAACAGCATACTAAAATCCATGGGCATAAATACACTTCATTTCATCAATTTGTTTTTCCTACTTTTGGCAGAATTCAGTCGGGTTCGTAAGACACGAACTCTCCATGACAAAACCTTTGTGACTATCACTAACCAGACGAAGCTTCTCGAAATGCTTTTAAGTCTTGTCTCGAACAATCTTCTCCTATTTTATGGCTAATGTTACCGTTAGTCAGGCTGGTCTGCAATTCCCAGTATTGCTCGTATTAACTTTCTTGAACCCAAGAGAAGTGACATTTTCCGCACTTCACTCCATAGCTCCTGCTCCTGTGTCCGGGGGATTAAAGGATTATCGCAAAGGCACTGAAATATCGTCCTTAGTTCCGGTAGCAACCGGGGGAAAATCCAATCCGGCTCTGAGGTTATGCTAAGCGAAATGTTATATTTTGCTTGTTTCAGAACATCCTCTTTATTACCATCAATATGTTGCAGCTTATTAGTCTGTTCGCTGCTGACATCACATCGCGCCGTCTGTGAATTCTGAGGCGAGAAATTCTTTAAAACACCCCACCGTTTGTAAAACAGCCAGCTCTTCCGACTCCAGGCACACGTTTCCCTGGGTTATCCTTTATCTCTTCCAGCCTCACTGCAGTAATCCTCTTCGTCTTCACATACGCATAGAACGCCTTGATGATCCTCCGCGCAAGCTTTTTTCATGGCCCTTTTTAGCTCTCCTTAGACCGTTCATAATCTAATCACTGAATTCCTTATAACTCCTGTGAGCACCCATTGATACACGCTTCGTATGTTTTTCCTTCCGTTTGACTCAATGCTCCACTTCTGTTTGTTAACTACGATCGGTTACCACCCCATCCTTAACCTGCCTCAACGTGGCAATGTCTACGTGTATCCATAAACAACTTCCACATTGCCATCAATATATTTGTTCTCAATTTACGCCCACATGTCCGGACTACTAACAATATAATTCGCGGACCACAATAAAAAACATTTCCATGCGGTCCGCTCTTACCCCTTTCCAAGTGTGTAGTGAAGATCTCAGAGTTGATAGATTGATATGTGGACACTTTAGTGATTCCAATGAAAATTACAGTGTCACAGTGGCATTGTATGGGCACAGATATAAATATTGGAAGGGTGAGTCGTAAAAGGAATAAAAATGAAATTACCTAAAACTGTCTAACAGGAGGGGCAATCACTTCCACACCTATTGGATAACTCATTATCGAACCTACTGGTCGAGAGTAATAATAACAACATAGAGTGCAGTGGTCTTAGTCTATCACTAAAAGTGCTCCTCTATTCGATCAATGCGGCATGCAGAAGGTGAAAAACAATCTCCAGAATTCACAGGAATTGCGGCAGTGTCTTTTATTGTATCACAGCCTCAGGAGTGTCCAGTTCGAATGGGTTCTAATCTGTTCATTGAACCTGTTGTCATCACCCGTATTGATGCCATTGCCGCAGTACACCACAACAAAGAAGATTTTACCGCCGACAACAGAGTGGTAGAACATGTGAAGGAGAGGCCTGCATACTCCATAGGACTCCAGTCTCTTCAGGAAGCAGAAGAGACTTTGACTATTAGTTTACAAAGCTTCTGTGTTTATCTTTCACTCAAGTCTGCATCCAGGTGCAACCCCAAGCCCTTGTAGGTTCTCATCATCAATAGCAATACGGAACAGTGCAGATTTAGTCCTCGTAAAGTCCATCAGTGCATCCTTTGTCTTACTAACGCTGAGCTGCTGATGATTTAGGTTGCAGCATTTGACAAAGTCCTCAATCAGTGCCTTGTTTTCATTCTACCGAGCACTCTTTATACAGCCAACTATTGCTGAGTCTTTAAAGAATTTCTGCAGCTGCAATTGTGGTCAATGTCTGGGAAATGCTCTCTCGCCGAGAAAATTGTCACATGACCAGGCCCATTGCTCTGTACCATTTCCAGTATGGTTTCTCCTCTTCTGGGCCTGCCTACGTATAGTGTCAGGTACCGTTCTTGGACACACCAAGCAAATCTTACACTTTCTAAGCCTTTGCTCTGAGAAGGAGCTAATTAATGTTCAGGAAATTATTATTGTTGCAACTTTCCATAACCTGACTCCCTATTTGTTCCATGAATTTCAGTTTCTCCTGAGGGATGGGTTTAATGCTGCAAAAAGAGCGACTGCTCCCTGCCTCTTGCTAACTTCCACCCATGATGCCCACCGTTTTACAGCTTCGATACTATCCCCGGTGAGCAATGTCCTTCACCCACATATATTATCTCACTCATTTTCCGTTTTGAAACTTCTATTCCCAAACATTCAGCAGCCGTGTCTACTTTTGTGGCAGAACCAGGTTAACATAATGGCCACAATATCGAAGCTCCAATTGGTTTGCCGTACACTAAGTTCATCGCCTTTGTTTCTGACAGTTGTTGCATAAGTCACATTCATTTCAAACCACCTACCCGATTTTATTTACGCCATATCAACTGCCCGTCTTTTTTTCATAGTCTCGCTATACTTTGCACCCACAGTTCCTTCACGACAGCTGCACAAAGATCTGACCTGCCACCCTGCTCACGAGCCGCCTGCATATATTTTATGCTCTGATGAATACGTCGTTGTGGAGACTTCAGAACTTTCCCACTGAAAGACCCTTCCCCCTCTTTAAAATAGAATGTCAAGCAAAAGGTCGAGTTTATTCTCATATGCAGAAATACATGTATGCAGTGGTGGAATGAAACACATACTTGCTGAAGATTTACACGTATGTACGAAGTCTTCAGAAAAAAAACATATATACAAGAAATAAAGCATGCAGTGAATGTCTTAACCGACTATTTTATCATATTCTCAATTACATATATGCACAACTGGAAACGCACATAACAACAAATCTGTAGCACTCACAAGAAAAAACAATATATCGAGTCCCACCTGGATGATGTCAAATAACAGATATACAGGAATATTGTTCTGCTGAATGTGCCTATAATATGTTATCGTAAGGACTAGGGAAACCGCTATTTCAAAGATTATTAAAACTTAATGAACTCCAGTGGAAATAAATCTGCAATAATAATATTAAATAGACAAATAATCGTGTTTCTGATTCCATAACTCATTGGTCTACATTTCTTTGTATAATACATGGATTCTGGTTGACATTCATTCTTTTGTGTTGCCCTTCCATCAGCCACAACGAACAGGGTCTTCGTGATGTATGAGTCAATGGTGCTGGTCCGAACAATCAAATTGTCGTCGCTTATGTGTCGAATCAACTTGCTCTATTGAAGCAAATCAGTCATACAGTGAGATATAAACACAGCAGTGTACGAAGCCGACATTGAAAATAAACACTTTCGAAGAATAACGTTAAATCGGCGAATCTCGTTTGCGTTTTATTGACAAACTAAAACAATTGAATGTAAAGATATATTTTAATTCATTCCTCAGCTTCTCCCTGAACTTCTGCTGTGTTAGTCCGTAGATATAAGTGTTGGTGCATGTGCAGAGAAACTCCAGCATAAAGCCAACCTGCTGTAGGATATATCTTGGGTTGGTGTGGAATCTGCTTGTGCAGGTATAATTTTCCACTTGCCAGGTCATAGAATATACAACTCTGGGTGTCCACAGTAAAATGAAATTGGTTGATATAGCGAACAATAAAACAATCGACTTTCTCCTGCTTTCCACCTCTGCATCCTTCTGATTGTCGCTAATATTCCGCAGTACCCGGCGGACTTTATTTGCCGCAATAATATGCCTGGCAGTTAATGTGTTGAACAGAAGCATTAAGCAGATTGGAGCCACTGCAGTCAGAATACCGTCACATAACTGGTATGCTCTCCAGAAGGGTGACGTTAAGAATGCTGTTGTGACGAGACAGCGTTTAGAATGCACAGCAAAGTAAAATGGCAGAGCTTTTGCGTAACACGCCGCACACACAGTTACCACCATCATAATCGCTGTTTTCTCGGAGCAGTATCTTTTTCGCAGCTTCTGACAGCAGATGGCGATGCAGCGATCGAAAGTAAAGGCGACCGTAAACCGACCGTAAACTTCAGAAAAGAACGATGTTGACGAAATACGGCCGCTGTCTGGGGAGCGTAACGGCATGGGCTGGAGCTAACGCTAGGCGTGATATGAGGCGAGCCACAGTGGTGCCCTGCTGACTATGCCAAAAGACAGGGGAAGGAATGACTCTCTCTCTCTCTCTCTCTCTCTCTCTCTCTCTCTCTTTCTCTCTCTCTCTCTCTCTCTGTCTCTGTCTCTCTCTCCTTCTCTCTCTCTCTGTGTTAGTAATAGGAGAGAGAGAGATGCCCTGAAGCGAAAAAATGGGAAAATTGAAATGCTGACGTGTCGAGGGATGGGAGCGGATCGTGTGTGAAAATGGACTGGAAAAGACGCAATTGAAATAAAAGTAGACAACGCCAGAAGTCGCCCACAGCTGATGAATCCCCCGCAGAAAGCGAAGCTGTATAAATATCTAGTCAGGACTGCCAATGAGCAGAAAATCTAATTTAGTTTAAGGCTGCTGGGAGAGAGGGAGTGCGTTCTCTGGACTTAGGACAAATGTATTAAACGATAAAACTAAGTATCTACTGCAGACAGCTGTTTTACATTTCCGCTTTCAATGAATTTGAGACAGTGTAAATCCTGAGCTTTTTTAACTTATTGCTGTCGTATTAAAGTTTTAGCAATAAAATTATGTCAGCAATGCACTCTCTTCAATCGGAATTTGCAAAGTGCCGCCAGTGCACATGAGTTTTTTGTGAGGCAATGAGATCCTACAGCATTCCTGCGGGCTGTTCATTGATATAACGGTAACGCATGGCAGAATAATCACGAGACTTTGAAACAGAGTATGAAATTAGATTTCCTTCAGTTCGCAATCTCCGGGCTCTACCGTCTGGTAGCGGTTAGTCCGATTCTATTACAGCTCTGGGTATTAGAGTTTGGAGTTCAGTCCCTACGCTCTTTGACTGGAGTTTGTACGTCCTACTGGTGGATTGCGTGGATTTCCCCAGAGTGCCCCAGTTTCCAAATATGTCTAAGAACTACCGGTTAGCAAGTTAATCGGACATTGTTCCGTGATAAGTTAAGAAATAGTTCGGTGTTTGCTGGCGGTACCGCTGGAATGGGCAAAAAGAGCCTATTCCGTGATTTATCTCCAAATAAAATTCGTTCTTGTTATTCTCTGCATTGCTGCATCCCCGAGCCTTCTGTGGTCACTGATCCATCCAAGCTACAGATCAGTCAACAGCAAAAGAAGAAATTACTCGTTGCGACAAATATCTTATTTTTGCAACTTTACAAAATGTGACTCGAACTGCTGCTATAGTGTTTATTTGGTTATGAGGAGTCCACATAATACTTCCAATAGAACAATTGCTCCCTTCTTTTTTCCGACTCCCGAACATGAGCTGCTGTCTTTATACACTAAGTTTTTAATACAGTTGAACTCCTAACTGCTCAAGTGGTGGCTTCAAGGGGGAATGTTCATTAACAAAGAACACATGGAGGAACTCAGGACTTCAGGCTGTATCTATGCAAAGGAATAAGTAGTGGAGGTTTTATCCGTGACTTGATGAAGTCAGTATCGTCTCAAAACGTTGACTCTTTAAAAACTCCGTTCAAAGTTTAAAACATATCTATTTTCAAAGAATGTATACATTATGCAGCTTTGAGGTTTGTATTCTTGCAGATAGCCACAAACCAAGAGAACACCATGGAACTTGTTTCTAAAAACGAACTCATACAAGATGACCATCAAACGTGCGAAGACAAAAACAAAACATGCAAGCAGCAAATACCGAGCAGGAAAACGAAACATCAAACCGCAGAATCTCCAAAAGTAACTCCACCATCTACGAGCCGTCGAGACGAAAGATTCTGGTCCTGGAGCTGTATGCTGCCACAACCACTGACTCACTCAGAATGACGGAAGGTTTAATAGCGGTGTGGAAAATTATGACGGGTACAGATAGTATAAATGCAATCAGGCCTTTTCAGTTGACGTTGCGTGAGACTAGCTTTAGAGTATTGAGTTATGGTGGAAAGATGATATGTTTAATAGAAAGATGAGTTGCAAGCTCTGTATAGAGAAGGTGGTAAGTGTGTAGAATGAGCTACTAGCGGACGTGCCAGGTTGGATTTCAAAACTGAAGAGAAATTTGATAGCGACATAGATGGAAGGAGTGTGGAATGTCAGTTCATGGTGCAGGTCCTTGGGTCTAGGGACGTTGACAGATCGGCAGAGATAGATGACCTGAAGGCCTTGCTTCTGTGCTGTAGTGCTACATAACTTTATGACATTCACTCAAATTTGGCATTATCCTGGTCAATACTCACAGCATCTTTTCAATTTTTCCACATTTTCCCATTTTGAGCAGACCAGAACTAATTGGTTTTGAAGAGTGTGCCTACAAAATGCATGTTACCGTAAGGACGAAGGCAGCAGCTATTTCAAAGACTATTAAAGCCTAAAGAACTCCAGTGGAAGGAAATCTCAAATAATAATATTAAACAGACAAGCAATCATGTTTCTGATTCCGTATATCATTAATCTACATCTATTTGCATAATATATATGGATTCTGGTTGACATTCATTCGTTTGTGTTGCTCTTCCATCAGCCACAATGAGCAGGAGTTTCATGACGTATGAGTAAACGGTCCAGGTTCGAAGAATCAAATCGTCGTGCTTATTGTGCCGAATCAACTTGCTCTATTGAAGCAAATCAGTCATACAGTGAGATGTAAACACAGCAGTGTACGAAGCCGACATTGAAAATAAACAGTTTCTACGAATAACGTTAAATCGGCGAATCTCGTTTGCGTTTTATTGACGAAGTAAACCAATTTAATGCAAACACATATTTTAATCCATTCCTCAGCTTCTCCCTGAACTTCTGCTGTGTTAGTCCGTAGATAGACGTGTTGGTGCAAGTGCAGAGAAATTCCAGCATAAAACCTACCTGCTGTAGGATATACCTTGGGTTGGTGTGGTATCTGTCCGTGTAGGTATAATTTTCTATTTGCCAGTTCATAGAGTATACAACACTGGGTGTCCACAGTAAAATGAAATTGCTTGATATAGCGAACAATAAAACTATCGACTTTCTCCGGCTTTCCACTTCTGCATCCTTCTGATTCTCACTAATATTCCGCAGTGCCCGACGGACTTTATTGGCCGCGATAATATCCCTGGCAGTTAATGTGTTAAACAAAATTATTAAGCAGATTGGAACCACTGCAGACAGAATACCGTCACATAACTGGTATGCTCTCCAGAAGGGTGACGTTAAGAATGCCATTGTGGTGACACAGCGTTTTGAATGCACAGCAAAGTAAAATGGCAGAGCCTTTGCGTAACACGCTACACACAGAGTTACCACCATCATAATCGCTGTTTTCTCGGTGCAGTATGGTTTTCGCAGCTTCTGACAGCAGATGGCGATGTAGCGATCAAAAGTAAATGCGACCGTAAACCAAACGGAACAGTCAGAGTTTGCGACACGCAGAACAATTATTACAGCACACACCGGAGTTCTGAACAGGAAATTAGCAAAGACATAGATAAAATTAACTTGTTCGAAAATAACAGCCACGATGACGACCATCAAATCTGCTACTGCCATGGCCACCAAGTAGCGGGTGATGCATTTGGAAAGGCCGCATTTTCCCCGGGATAGGATCACAATCGCCGTTAGATTAACTGAAAAAAATATAATGCATGTTAATATATCTCCTAGTTCCCACTTTGGTGACTGTGAATTGAGTTACTTAGTAAGACTATAATATACAGGAGAAGGTAAGACTCATAGTGCACCGGCATCTTTCAGCAGATTTATGCTGTGAAGTAAAATGACCCAGAAGAAACCTAGGTGCAGTGTTGTGTTTTAAATAACAGCCGAAAACCTTCCGTTTTGTTCTGTCAAATGTGGTACCTGTTGCACCCAGCTAGAGGCAGATCGAACGCATTTCCATTATTTAAAGGTATTGGTTACTTACACGGAACAGAACATACACTGGGCGACTTATTTGCAATTCATATTATTAAACTTTATGGCGTGCTTTAAATTAACTACCGAAGATGGAATAAATATATCTTAAATGGTCTCTGTCGACTCAGTGGAACATATTGCATCTGCCAGCCGAGCTATTTCTCGTTTTCAGAGGTAAGACTTTGATCTCACTAGATGCTAAACGGCTGTCAACTCTGCCCGGGACGGGATATCAAATAATTCCCGTTGACAAGAGCCTTTATTCTTCAGCTGTTCGCCCTTGCGGTACGGAGATACTAGCAAACTCTAGAAGCCTGAGGCTCGTGTCACTGCTTACGGGACAATAGTATGCTTGTTTGAAGAAACACAGAGAAATGTGCCTTAAATTTTCTTTTTTTTTAAAAAAGAAACGAAAGCAAATCAACTCAGTAAGGAAACAGATTTGTTTATAGATTTCCAGCAAGCGCTCATCAGAATAACACAGAAGCAAACTTCGAAATAAATATACTTCAGAGTGACGATAACATTGATATGTTAATGTGAGGAATTCGAAAACGTGATGAAAAGACATCACAATTTGGATTTTCTTTAATTCTATGGAAAACTTGCATGTGGCGAATTCTGCAAGACAATACATGCCTTCATCCCGGACACTTCAATGGCAAGTGATTGCTTTGTGAGTGTATAATCGTATCTGCGTTTGAAAAGGCAACCCACTGAAAACTCCATTCACATGGCGAGGGAGTAACCGATTAAATCAAACACTGCCTTCTTGTCCGCTCACTCAGCTGTCCTTGCCGATATATTGAATACAATCATGATGGGACTGCCCAGGTGTAGCTGGGTGTACGGAATTGTATTGAAAACTGTACTCAATTTCCCACGCATTTTCACACCAGTTCGGTATCATTAATTATATTGTAGAACATAATATTTGCATTTTCTTCTCATACAGTTCCCATTTTCTGGAATAATATAATAGAGTAAACATCTCGGGGGTCAGATAAAGCGAATGTCGAAAGCCGTCAGTGGAGTCCTTAGGCTCAACCACAGCAATACCAGTCAGTTCCAGCACCTTACCAGGAATGCCGACAGCGGCGAGTACAGGATAGTAAATTCTGACGATGTCGTAAATTGCTGGATATCCCATTCTGTATCTGAATCACCGATGAGCTGTATAATCTGCGCACACACCTTCTTCAAGTAATTCTTGGACACAACGAGTATCGTCAATTTATAGGAGTACCCCTTAAATCATTATATCTACAGACCACTGAACAAACACTTAGTCTCAACTATTTTTATCATTATGAAATTGTGCAATAGATTTAACTCTTCAGGTGATTGTACTTGAATGTTTTTTTGGCAAGAGCTTCCATGGAGAACGCTGCATGTTGTATTCTGCATCACCAGGTTCGCGCCGACTGACCAGGGTGGTTTTCCCCATTGATCGCTTAATAATTTTAATAACAAGTTACAACGCATTAAATATCTTTTCACTTACACCACTAGGAATTGTATTAAGAAAGTTTAATGTCGCATGTGATTAAAAACTCCCTGCAAGCGGTTAACTTATGTGGCGTTTTATCTCTTCAGTAAAATTCGTTCTGGAAGCGATAGTCAAAAGCTGATCTGTTTTGCTTATATCCGCATGCTCGTAAAATGAAAAACTGCAGTTAACCTGATAACGACCTGTTATGCCCCTCACAGATAACAGTGTGAAGGGAAGTTGTGATAGACCCTGGTTCTGTACAATGCACAATGAGTCCGCAAACGCCATGTATGCACTGTGTGCTTGTCGGAATTCCCCCGCTCGAAGTTGCGATTGGAATAAACCAGTAATACCAATTTTGTGTATAATGTTTAGCGAGAAACTGTGGTCTCCTTGTTATCCAGAACGTTGTTTCATGTTCTTACATTGATTACAGAAATAATTTGATTCTCTCTCACACTTACGTTTAAGAACAGTTCTTAAAATATATAAACTATACCAATTTTGTGAAATTCCTACAATACCTGATGAAGCATTGGTGTACTATTGTCAAATATAGATTAAAACTAAAAAGAAGAATACGGTTGTTATCAAAGTTAACCGGGACAGCTTCCATTAGAATAGGTCCGAAATCTCCTTACAATTGAGAAATGAGTGTGCTTGCTCTTAACTCTAGTTTTACCAACTTTAGTTGAGCTAAGATAAATTTGCTGTTTGAGATACAAAGATGTCTACCGGTTCGGTTTGCGCCGTCATTGTCCTGAGCTCGCCAGAGCTCGCCCAGAGCAAGCGCTGGTACAGATACCTGTATCAGATAGTGTAAGCATAACGCAAGTGTTGCACTGCTGAACACTTCCACTCAAGCAGTTTACACAAGTAGGACTCGCGTGATTTGGACTTGAGAAGCAAACACATTCATATTGCGTGTATATCATTGAGTAGTGCAGGTTGAGTCTGACACGAGAGCATACAGGGGCAAACTTCATATAGGTTGTGACACAACATCCGGTCATGCCAGTAGAACCACAGAACAATTACAGAATCCCAAAAGATATATTAAACAAAGTAATTCATGAACTTGCAGAAGAGCAAGAAAGAAATCAACCTAAAGACCACAATCATACTATGCAAGACAATAAGGAAGGTTTCACCAACTGATGTGTTGATGAAATTAAAATTATGAAAATGGGCAGCTCCAGAACCTGATAGTAAATCCTCAGAATGAGGAGGAAGACGCTAAGCTTACAGACAAAATGCTCCTAACCTTGACCACAACACGAAAAGGATCTGTTGGCAGGGAGCAATCAAATTGACCCTTTATGCTAAAATAGAAAACGTCATCAAAATTTTCAAAATTGTTTCATATTCTCAACAATACTGCCACACTACTGAGGAAAGCGAAATATTTGAAGAACTGAACATAAAAACAGGCTGCGCAGCATCATCAACAGTGTCGTGCAATGACTCTAAAATGGGGGCATCATCAATGGAAACCAACATCTGACGAATGAAATGAGTACATCGAAATAGCAGAAGACACGAGGAAATAAAGTTGAAGCCTGAAGAGCAGAAAGAACTCGCCTACTGGAGAATAAAATGAGCATTACAAAAACATGGTAGAATTTATAGACACAATAAAACTTGGTGTATACTAGCGGTGATTGATAAGTTCGTGGCCTAACGTAGAAGGAGATGAGTTATTAACTTCAAACTTTCTGCATAATCACTCAAGGAGTTGACCTGCATGTGCATGTGACGAGGGCTGTATAACTCATCTCTTTCTACCTTATCAGTCACCCATCTGTGGTCACTTTCTGGAGGTACACTATCCGTATGCTCCGCGACCACTCGACCAAGTGTGTAAATGTAGGAGGGGACTATGTTGAATAATAAATGTGCTACGTTTTCTAAAATTAACTCCTTCTACCTTAGGCCACGAACATATCAATTATCCGTCGTACAAAGCCAGAGGAAGTAGACACATCAAATGCGTCAGTCAGAATTATGAAAACATAATTATCAGTTGAGAAACGATGTACATCGTTTATAAAGGACACTGACATCTAATGGAACGCACACAAGTGGTACCAACCCAAACACAGAATTATGACAAACATGGAAATTATGAACTATAGGTCTAATATCTGTTAAACACAGTGAAGTACAATCGAAAAACAAGTGTAATTCGGGAGGAAAATGAAAGCACCGCAAAAACGACGACATTTGATCACCCAAGTATGCAAAGAATATGATGAAAGCGAGTATAAAACTATTAGCATCTGGAAAGGTACCGTCAGTAATAATGTTGATACGTCTTGATATAAAAAAGTTACTTGCTACATCTTTACGCATTAATGCATTTCAATATTTTTCATAAACATCGTGAAAAAGTGCCGAAATCAGGAAATAATATCTAATAACTAAAGTAAAAATGACAAATAACCCATCAAAATATGTCATATTTCATGTTTCCGAACTAGTTATAACATCGCTACTCTATGCATCTCGCAGCTAATCCACACTAATTTAGATTAGAGTAATATACTTTCAGAGGAGCAAAAAGTATGATGTGATTGTGCGGAAGGATGTCAAAACCGATAAACTCTGCCATTCTCAATCAAGCCCAAATGAAAAGCAACTATATTTCACGTTTCCACAAGTACGACCAAAGTTTTGTTAATCGTGTCCCACGCTTATGGCTTACTGATATTCTTAATACCGATATAAACTATAGCCAGTTCTTGTGAAATTCATACAACAACATTTGAATTATTGGCGTCTGATAATCACGCTACCATCAACCACAAAATTAATACCACTGTTTTCTAAACAAACCGAGACATTTTGCAGGGCTACTCTCTAAGCCCACTATAATTTTGGCTAGCTTTAAATCAGTCCTCTCATATACTAAATCGGGCGAGAATAGGATATCAATTACGAAACACCAAATACCAAACTATTCGATGATTTGATCTTATATTCATCGTCATCCGTCAAACTAATGCAGTTTATCGACACGGTAAAGTAGTCTCTAAAGATGTAATAATGAACTTTGGAGGAGATAAGTGCCGAAACCTAAACGTAACTAGAGTCACAGTAGAGATAGTAGAACAGAAAACGGATCTATCGACTTTTGAAAGATCATCGCTAATCCATCCGCAATCTCCACAGATACTTCTTTCAGAACACGAGGGTGCATTCCATCTGGTCCGGGAGATTTATCTACCGTTAGACTATTCAGCTTCCTGAGTACTTTCTTTGTCATAATTCTGACTCCACACACTTCTGTTCCCTGCCACCCTTCAGTGTCCGGTATACTGCTGATGTCTTCCTCAGTGAAGACTGATGCAAAATACTCGTTCAGTTCCTCCGCCATCTCCTTATCTCCCTTTACAATTTCTCCAGCATAATTTTCTATCGGTCCTATATCTACTTTCACCTGCCTTTTAGTCTTTATATACTTGAAGAAGCTTTTCGTATCCCCTTTGATATTATTTGCTAGCTTCCTTTCATAGTTAATCTTTTCCCTCTTAATGACCTTCTTAGTTTCCTTTTATAAGCTTTTAAAAACTTCCCAATCCTCTGTCTTCCCACTAATTTTTGCTTCCTTGTATGCCCTGTCCTTTGTTTTAACTTTGGCTTTGACTTCTCTTGTCAGCCACTGCCGCATCCTTTTTCCATTCGAACATTTCTTCTTTTTTTGGAATATACCTGTCTTGCACCTTCCTCACTTCTCGCATAAACTCCAGCCACTGCTGCTCTGCCGTCCTTCCCGCCAGTGTCCCTTTCCTGTCAACTTTGGTCAGTTCCTCTCTGATGCCACTGTAATTGACTCCTCTGAAATACCGGCACATCAGATTTCGGCTTCTCTTTTTGAAATTTCACAATGAACTCAATAATGTTATGATCTCTGCCTCCTAAGGGTTACTTCACCTCAATCTCTCTAATCACCTCCGGTTCATTACACAATACCCAATCCAGTACAGCCGATCCCCTAATTGAAGGGTACATACAAACATCATCTGTGTTAACAACAGAATATGAAACCACAGGTTGAACTGCAGAGTATGAAGTTAGATTTCCTTCAGTTCGCAATCTTGGGGCTCTACCGTCTGGTAGGGGTTAGACCGACTCTATTACAGCTCTGTGTATTAGAGTTTGGAGTTCAATCCAGACGCCCTTTGTCTGGAGTTTGTACGTCGTACTCGTGGATTGCGTGGATTTTCCCAGAGTTCCCCAGTATCCAAGCACGACCAAGACCTACCAGTTAGCAAGTTAATTGGTCATTGTCCCGTGATAAATTTAGAAATAAGTCGGTGTTTGCTGGAGGTACGGCTGGAAGGGTCAAAAGAGCCCATTCCGTGCTTTGAAATACAATTCGTTGTTGTTATTTTCTTCATTGCTGCATTCTCGGAGTCTTCTGAGGTCACCGATCTATCCAACCTACAGACCGTTCAACAGCAAAAGCAGAAATCACTCGTTACAACAAAACTTCTTATTTTTGCAAGTTTACAAAATCTGACTGGATCTGCTGCCAGGTGTTTATTTTGCTATGAGGAGTCAATGAAATACCTCCAATAGAGCAATTGCTCCCTTCTTTTTATCTGACTTCCACCCATGAGCTCCTGCCTTTATACAAGAAGTTGAAAACGGTTGAACTCCTAACTACTCAAGTGCTGGCCGCAAGGGGGAATGTTCATAACACACAACATGCTGGAGGAACTCAGCACATCAAGCAGCATCTATGGAAAGAAATATGAAGTCAAGGATTTGGTCCGTGACATGACGACGACAGTATCGTCTCAAAACGTCGACTCTTTAAAAACTCCGTTCAAAGTTCAAAGCATATTTATTTTCAAAGAATGCTTACAGTATGCAGCCTTGAGGCTTGTATTCTTACAGATAGCCACAAACCAACAGAACACCATGGAACATGTTTATAAAAACAAAACACACACAACAAGACCATCAAACGTGCGAAGACAGAAACAAAACATTCCAGCAACAAATACCGAGCAGGAAAACAAAACATCAAACCGCAGAATCTCAAAACGTAACTCCACCATCTACGAGCCGTCGGGACGAAATAAGCCCGTTCTGGAGTTGTGTGTTGCCGCAGGCACCGACTCACTCTGAATGACTGGAGTTTTAATAGCGGTGTAGAAAATTATGAGTGGTACAGATAGTATAAATGCAAGCAAGATAAGCACAAAATAATCTGCAGATGCTGTGATCAAAGTAACACTTTCAGTACGCTGGATGAACTCAGCAGGTCGGAAGCATCAGTCAGAAACGATAAATGCAAGCAGGTCTTTTCAGTTGACATTGCTTAACGCTGGCTCTAGAGCAATGAGTTAAGGGGGAAAGGTGAAATGTTTAATAGAAAGATGAGTTGTAAGCTCCGCACAGAGAAGGTGGTAAATGTGTGGAATGAGCTAGCAGCGGAGTGCCAGGTTGGATTTCAAAACTGAAGAGAAATTTGATAGGCACATGGAAGGAAGGAGTGTAATGGTGCAGGTCCTTGGGTCGAGGGACACTGACAGATCGGCCGAGATAGATCTCCTGATGGCTCTGTCTCTGTGCTGTAGTGTTCCATAACTTTATGACTTTCACTCAAATTAAGCATTATCCAGGTGAATACTCACAGCATCTTTTCTATTTTTTCCATATTTTTCCATTTTCGGGAGACCAGAACTAATTGCTTTTGATGAGTGTGCCTGGAAAATGTTAGTTACCGTATGGACGAAGGCAACAGCTATTTTTTTTTAATCTTTTTATTTTTATTTGGATAAGGAAATCACAAGCATCATGAACTTTTTTCACATGTGTAACCTTTTCCATCCTCTTAATATATGTATAAAACTATAATTATTTATACATTCCTAAGTACACATTAAGATGATATAAAAATAAATTAGACACTTAAATAGATAATTCTGTGCAGTTGAAATTCTACTCTATTAGACTAAATAATGATATTAGTTGTTAAGAAAAATAGTCATAATAATGGATTAATAATAATTTCCATATATCTCTTCTGTACCATTTCTTTCTGGTCCAAAATGTTGTTTATAAGCCAATGTAACTACCATTGTACGTGTTTATATCCTAACTTGTTCATGTTTGCTCCTACCCCGAAACATAACTAACCCATCCTTATATACCTATTTGCTTAATTTTATCATTTTTTATCCGTTTCCCAAATATTTTCCTTTACTTGTGTTAATTCTCCATTTTCCAAAAAAAACAGTAACCGAAGCAGAATATTCATTTTTATGGTATTTCTGCTTGAATTTAAACTTAAAAAGGGGATAAGATTCCATCTATGCATATCTGCTCTTATCTCTGAAATTAATGGTCCATTATTTACCTGTGACAGCGTTGAAAGATCCTTTGGCAGGGTTATTCCTAAATATTTTTAATGATTTAGCTTCGCACTATGTATCCTGCAGTTTTTTGGATGGTGTATAATTTAGGGACATAAACTGCGTTTTCTTTACATTATTTTTATAACCTGATATTTTCCCATAGTCATCCAACAATGTAAACGATCCTATAAATGATTTTTCTGGTTCACTCAGATAGACTAAAACATCATCTGCGAGTAACGCCACTTTCTGTTCAATCCCTGCCACCTTGATACCCTTTACAATTTCCCTCTGTCTTATTAGTTGGGCAAGCGATTCAATGTATAGCACAAAAGGAGAGGAGAAATTGGGCATCCCTGTCTAGTGCCTCTCTCTAAAATAAAGGAGTCAGAGAGTTCCCCATTTATCTTAATTCGAGCTGTAGGGCTGTCATATAAAGTCTGGATTACTTTAATAAACTTTTCTTGAAAGCCGAATCTTCCTAACGCTCTGTATAGGAATGCCCAACTAACTGAATCAAAAGCTTTCTCGGCGTCTAATCCCACTACCATTGTCTCTGTCCCGTTCTTAATAACCTGTTCTAGTATGTGTAGAGTTCTCATTATGTTGTCCTGTGTTTGTCTTTGTTGAATAAATCCAGTCTGGTCTAAATAGATTAGGCCAGGTAAAAGCTTTTCCAATCTGCGCGCTAATATAGATGTAAATAATTTGTAATCTAAATTAAGAACGCTAACTGGCCGATAATTACCACATTCTAGTTTATCTTTACACTCTTTAGGAATAACTGAAATAATCACTTCTCTCCAGGAAGATGGAGCATCTCCTCTCTGCAAGATCCAATTATAGGTTTTAAGTAGTAATGGGGCTAACTGTGACTTCAGTGATTTGTACCACTCTGAGGTAAACCTATCAGAACCTGGAGACTTTCCTGCCATTAATCCAGAGATGGCCACATTCAGTTCTTTGACAGTTACTGGTTCTAATAGGCATTCACTTTGTAAATTTGTAAGCTTGGGTAGATCTAAAGAATGCAATAAAGTGACAATGTAGGGCTCATTGGAGACCCGGGGTTGGGAGCACAGCTCTCGATAATATGTTTCAAAACCCTCTTGAATTTTCTCTGTTGTACTCTCCGCAAGCTTTGTCTTTGGATTCTTTATTTTATGAATTGTTTTGTCTGCTTGTTGTTTTTGTAATTTATATGCTAACAATCTAGCTGATTTTCCTCCTACTTCATAATTCTTTTGTCTCAGGTAAAGAAAATTTCTTTAAGTTTCCAATGTATAAATATCATCAACTTCACTTTGCAATTTCTTAATTTCCTGTTTTAAATTAGAATTACTTTTGTTGCTATCTACAACTTGAAGTTGTTTTAATTTTCCTTGAAGGTCTGCTAATTTTTGTGCATTGATATTTTTCATGTGAGTAGTAATGGAAATAATTTTTCCTCTCAGTACAGCTTTCAATGTATCCCATAAGATCACTGGTGATGTTTCTCCCGTGTCATTAAGGTCTAGGTGTTCTTTGCTTTCTCCCCTTAATCTCTCCATTACTTTCATGTTATTGAGTATATGTGAGTTTAGCCTCCATAGTGTTTTCCTCATTTTCCTTTCCAGGGTTAGAGACATAGAGACTGGGCTATGATCTGACAGATCAATTGTTGCAATATTACAGTTTTTTATCCTGAGTCTATCTGTATTAAAGATAAATACATAGTCTATCCTTGAATAGGCTGAATGAGGGAAAGAGTAATGTGTATAATCTTTACTAGTGGAGTGAAATTCCCTCCACACATCTATAATTCCCAACTCCTCCATCAATAAATTCATTTCCCGAATCAGAGGGTTATTCTGAGTAACTGTTCTTGAAGAATCTAATGCAGGATTTAACCTAATATTAAAATCCCCTCCACGGATTACTACCCCTTGAGAACTGACCATTAGGTCAAAAATGTGTCTATAAAATGACCATTCACAACCTGTTGGAGCATAAACATTCAGCAATGTTATTTCCGTACCTTCTATTCTTCCTGTAATTTTTACAAATCGTCCATCTTTCTCTTTAGTCTCTGAAATATGTTCATAATTAAGAGTACTTGATATTAAAGTAGCTACCCCTCTTTTGCGGCTCAATTTATATGATGACTAAATGCATGCTTAAAGTCCATTCTTTTTAATAATTCATGTTCGGATTGGCTCATATGTGTTTCCTGGAGGAAAGCTATTTGTGCCCTCTCTTTTTTCAATTTAGACATAATGTTATTTCTTTTAATTGGATTCAAACTCCCATTAACATTATAGGAAATTATTTTTCCCAGTTCAATTTACATTTTTCTCTAGTAGAAAAAAACACTCTCCTTTTCTAACCAAACAGTAAGCAATCACTTCTCAACAGTAAACCAAAACATATAACCACACCCTAGACATTTTTGAACGTATAACATCTGAAAATTTTCCCCGACTTTCAACAGTGAGGTCTGAACCCCCTCAGTTCAGAGGGATAACCTCTATCTTGACCCTGTGTCAAAGGGCCCTCCGCAGTGTGAATAATCATAGAGAAATCTCTCCTATTTATGTCTCGCCCATATTGCTATCTTTCAAGTTATTCTGTCTAGTTTATTTTCAGTTAGCAGCTTTCATTTTACCTTTAAGTCCGATTTACTCTTTTCAGTCATTTCTCTTCATTAATCTGTACTCTCTGTACATTCGCGTCTGAATATTTGCAGCTTTTCCTTGTAGTTTGACACTCAGGTTTGTGTGGACCGTCCTCGCCGCACTGGCTGCCACGACTTCTGCCGAATCCTCTCCAGTAGCGACTCCGGTTGGGTGATAACTTTAATAGGTAGTCCCCGGTCCGCCAGGACCGACGTTGCCTCCTCCGCCGTAGCGTAAATTTTTGTCCCTTCGTCGGAAGAGACTCTCGGCCGAGCTGGATACAGGGTCTGGAATCTGATGTTGTTTTCCTTCAGGATCCTCCGTGTTTCCACATATTCCTTCCGTCTGGCAAGGACACCCGGTGCGTAATCGTGGTCGAAACTTATTTTACAGTTACTCCACATGAAACCTTTCTTTTGCCATGCCCGTTTAAGCACCTCTTCCTTCGTTCTGTAACTGAGAAATCTGACTCGAATCGATCTGGACTGGGCGCCTGCCGGAGGCTGTGGTGCCAACGCGCGGTGAGCCCTTTCGATCTGTAGGTCTTTTGCGTCCGGTATATCAAAGTTCTCTCTAAGCAGCTTCTCCACGAAGGGAATCATCAATCCGGGTTTACCTTCAGTTCCTTCAGGAACTCCGTAGATCCTCACATTTTCCCTTCCTGAGCGGTCTTCCTGGTGTATTAGCTTCAACTGGAGCTGCTCTTGTAGCTTTAGCATTTCTGCTATCACTTCCTCTGCATTTTGTAGTTTCTCCACAATTGTTACAATCTTCGCTTCGTCTTCAACTATCCTCAAATTAGTTTTTACTATGTCTCCTTTAATATCTTCCAGTTGTTTGTTGTTATCTTCTCGGAACTCGCGAATGTCTCTGAGAATCAAAGACAGATTCACAGAGTCTTCCTCATTATCTCCGTCCTGGCTTGCCGTGGGAGAGCTGGGCCCGTCGCCTTGCTGCGTCTCTTTGTGTTTATCAGCCTTCTGAGCGGAATTTTTAATCTTGTTCTTAGACATCATGCTTGCCCCTTATATTAATATAGTTATACAATATTAAGTATTTGTCTAATTTCGATTTTGGGGCAGTTTACCTTCTTTTTTGTCGAGAGACATTTTCCTTACGCCGCCATTCCCTTGATGACCCGGAAGTCCCCTCCGGCAACAGCTATTTCAAAGACTATTAAAGCCTTATGAACTCCAGAGGAAGGAAATCTGAAATAATAATATTAAATAGACAAACAATCGTGTTTCAGTTTCTGTAACTCATTAGTCAACATTTATTTGTATAATATATGAATTCTGGTTGACATTCATTCTTTTGTATTGCGTTTCCATCAACCACAATGAGCAGGGGTTTCGTGATGTATGGGTCAATTCTCCAGGTCCGAACAATCAAATCGTCGTTGCTTATTCTGCCGAATCAGCTTGCTCTATTGACGCTAATGAGTCATACAGTGAGATATAAACACAGCAGTGCACGAAGCCGAAATTGAAAATAAACACTTTCGAAAAATAACGCTAACTCGGCGAATCTCGTTTGCTTTTTATTGACAATGTAAACCAATTTAATGTAAGCACGTATTTTAATCCATTCCTCAGCTTCTCCCTGAACTTCTTCTGTGCTAGTCCGTAGATATACGTGTTGGTGCAAGTGCAGAGAAACTCCAGCATAAGGCCAACCTGCTGTAGGATATATCTTGGGTTGGTGTGCTATCTGTCTCTGTAGGTATACTTTTCCACTTGCCAGGTCATAGAATATACAACTCTGGGTGTCCACAGTAAAATGAAATTGGTTGATATAGCGAACAATAAAACGATCGACTTTCTCCGGCTTTCCACCTCTGCATCCTTCTGATTGTCGCTAATATTCCGCAGTACCCGGCGGACTTTATTTGCCGCTCGAATATGTCTGGCAGTTAATGTGTTGAACAGAAGCATTAAGCAGATTGGAGCCACTGCAGTCAGAATACCGTCACATAACTGGTATGCTCTCCAGACGGGTGACGTTAAGAATGCTGTTGTGACGAGACAGCGTTTAGAATGCACAGCAAAGTAAAATGGCAGAGCTTTTGCGTAACACGCTATACATACAGATACCACCATCATAATCGCTGTTTTCTCGGTACAGTATCTTTTTCGCAGCTTCTGACAGCAGATGGCGATGTAGCGATCGAAAGTAAAGGCGACCGTAAACCAAACGGAACAGTCAGAGTTTGCGGCCCGCAGAACAATTATGACAGCAAAACCTGGAGTTCTGAAGAGGAAATTAGCAAACACATAGATAAAATTAACTTGATGGAAAATAACAGCCACGATGACGACCATCAAATCTGCTACTGCCATGACCACCAAGTAGCGGGTGATGCATTTGGAACGGCCACATTTTCCCAGGGATAGGATCACAATCGCCGTTAAATTAATTGAAAAAAATACAAAGCGTGTTAACGTATCTCCTAGTCCCCACGTTGGTGACTGCGAATTGAGTTGCTCAGTAAAAATAATAGACTGGAGCTGATAACACTGATAGTGCACAAGCAGCTTTCAGCAGATAACTCTGCTGATTTATGTTCTGAAGTGAAAAGACCACAAAGCAATTGGATGCCTTGTTGTGTTTTAAATAACAGCCGAAAACCTTCCGTGTGTTACGTTAAATATGGTACCTGTTGCACGCAGAGCAGGACATATCGAGCACATTCCCATTGTTTAAAGGTGTTGGTGACGTATGAGGAACAGAGCATACTGAGTGACTTATTTGAAATTTACATTATTTAACTTCATGGCGTGCTTTAAATTGACTACGGAAAATGGAAGAAATATATTTTAAGTTGTATATGTTAACTCAGTGGAACGTATTGCAGCTGCCAGCGGAGGTTGTTCGAGTTGGCAGAGGAGAGTTTCTGATCTCAAGGGATGCTAAACAGCTGTCAAGGCTGCCTGGGCCAGGATATCACATCATTCCCGTTTATAAGAGCCTTTATTCTTCTGCTGTTCCCCCTTGCGGTACGGAGATAGCAGCAAACCGTCCAAGCCTATGGCTCGTGTCACTGCTTACGGGACAAAAGTATGCTTGTTTGAAGAAACACAGAGAAATTTGTTTTAAAGTTTCTTTTTTAAAAAAAGTAACAAAAGCAAATCAACTCAGTAAGGTCACAAATTTGTTTATAGATTTCCAGCAAGCGCTTATCACAATAACACAGAAGCAAACTTCGAAATAAATGTATTTCAGAGTGACGATAACATTGATAAGTTAATGTGGGGAATTCGAAAACGTGATGAAAAGACATGACAATTTGGATTTTCATTACTTCTATAGAAAAGGTGGATTTGGCGAATTCTGCAAGACAGTACATGCCTTTATCCCGGACACTTCAATGGCAAATGCTTGCGTTGTGAGTTTAGAATCGTATTAATGTTTGAAAAGGCAACCTACGGAAGACTCCATTTTTTTGGAGATGAAGTGTCCGATTAAATCAAGCACTGCCTTCTTGTCAGCTCTCTTAGCTGTCCTGTCCGACAGTTTGAATATAATCGCGTTAGGACTGCCCAGGGGTAGCTGGATATACAGAATTGAATTCAAAACTGTACTGAATTTCCAACGCAGATTTAGACTAGTTAGGTATCAATAATTATATTGTAGAACGTAATATTTGCATTTTCATCGTACACAGTTCTCATTTCTGAAATAATACAATGCACTAAACATCTCGGCGGTAGGATAAAGCGAATGTCGAAAGCCGTCAATAGAGTGCATTCGGCAGAAGCACAAAAATACCAGTCAGTTCCAGCTCCTTACCAGGAATACCGACAGCTGCGAGTACAGGATAGTAAATTCTGACGATGTTGTAAATTGCTGGATATCCCATTCTGTATCTGAATCACCGATGAGCTCTATAATCTGCTCACACGCCTCTCAGTTCCTTTCTTCCAGGAATTCATGTCCGCAACGAGTAGCTTCAATTTAAGCGAGTACCTCTTGAATCATTACATTTACAGACCACTGAACAAACACTTAGTCTGATCTATTTTTATCATTATGAAATTGTGCAATAGATTTAACTCTTCAGGTGATAGTACTTGAATGTTGTTTGGGAAGAGCTTCCGCGGAGAACGCTGTACGCTGTATTCTGCATCACCAGGTTCGCACCGACTGACCAAGGTAGTATTTCCCATTGATCCCTTAATAATTTTAATAACAAGTTTCAACGCATTAAATTCCCGGTCACTTACTCCACTTGAAATTGAATTAAGTAAGTTTATTGTCGCAGGTGATTAAAAACTCCCTGCAAGCAGGTAACTTATGTGGTGTTTTATCTTTTCAGCAGGATTTGCTCTGGAAACGATAGTCAAAAGCTGATATTATATAAAATGAAATGCTTAGTTTATCACTGCATGCTCGTAAGATCAAAAACTGCAGTTAACCTGACAACGACCTGAGAGGCCTCACACAGTCAACCGTGTGAAGGAAAGTTGTGGCAGACCATGGTTCTGTACAATGCACAATGACTCCGCAAACACCATGTATGCGCTGCGTGCTTTTCAGAATTCACCTGTTCGACGATGCGATTGGAATAAACCAGTAATACCAATTTTGTGCATAATGTTTAGCGAGAAACTCTGGTCACCTTGTTACCTGGAACGTTATTTCATGTTGTTACATTGATTACAATAATAATTTGATTCTCTCTCACACTAATGGTTAAGAACAGTTTTTAAAATATCTAAACTGTACCAATTTTATGAAATTTGATTCTCTCTCACACTAATGGTTAAGAACAGTTTTTAAAATATCTAAACTGTACCAATTTTATGAAATTCTTACAATGAATGATGAAGCATTGGTGTACTATGGTCATACATCGATTAAAAAGAAACAACAACAGAATACCGTTGTTATCAAGATTAACCGAGACAGTTTTCATCAGAATAGTCCGAAATCTCCTTGCAATTGAGAAATGAGTGTACTTGGCAATGCCCTTATCTCTAGTTTTACCAGCTTTAGCTGAGAAAAGGGAAACATAATACCATCAATAAAATAGAATTAGAAGCAAACACATTCATATTGCATGTATACCATTGAGTAGTGCAGCGTGAGTCTGACATGAGAGCAGAAAGGGTCAAACTTCATATAGGTTGTGACACAGCATCCGGTCATGCCAGTAGAACGACAGAACAATTACAGAACCCCAAAAGACGTATTAAACAAAGTAATTCATGTAGTTGCACAAGAGTGAGAGAAAAGCAACCTGGAGGCCACAATCATACTATGCCAGACGATAAGGAAGGTTTCACCATCTGATGTGTTGATGAAAATAAAATTATGAAAAAAGCAGCTCCAGAATGTGATAACAAATCCTCAGAATGATTAGGAAGACGCTAAGCTTATAGACAAAATTATGCTAACATTGAGCACAACACGAACACGATCTATTAGCAGGGACCATTCAAATTGACCTTACATACCAAAACAGAATACGTATCAAAATTAACAAAAAATGTTCATAATCTCAACAATGTTATACTGCAAGTTCTGCTTTCGGTAGACTGCGCACCACTGTATGGGACCGTCGAGGAATCAGTCCAGCAACCAAATTGAAGGTCTACAGAGCCGTGGTACTCACTAACCTCCTGTATGCCTGTGAAACGTGGACTGTGTATCGAAGCCATGCAGGACAGCTCAACCACTTCCACATGACTAGGCATCAGATGGCAAGATAAGGTACAGACACTGTAGGTCTCTCTAGAGCAACTTTGCTATCATTCCACACACGGCTGATGAGAGCACAAACCCAGTGGGCAGGTCATGTCATCCACATGCCGGACGAGCGCATACCCAAGTAGCCCCTTTTTGGGAAAACTTTCTACTGGAAGACGCTCGTTTGGAGTGCAAAAGAAACGTTACAAGGACACACTAAAGACCTCGCTGAAGTCATTTGACATAGACACAACCTCCTGGGAAATGCTGGCTCAAAAACGCCCAACCTGGCGCCGACCCATCTGCAAGGGCTGTCAAACTTACGAAGCAAGGCGCGTTGCTGAAGCACAAAATAAGCGCGAGCTGTGCAAGTCCAGACCCACCAGGGCAACAACTGCAGTGCCTACACATGTCTGCCCAACATGTGCCAGGGCATTCCGTGCCCGAAGTGGCCTGACCAGTCATCTTCGGACACACCGAATCCAGTCGCAAAGTGAGAAATTGTGTCGAGGTCTTCATCGACGACTATGGACGAACCAGAAAAAAAAATACTGAAACGGTACTTGGAAAATCGAAGTATTTGAAGAACTAAATATAAAAATATACTGCACAGCAACGTCAACAGTGTCGTGCAATAACTCTAAAATAGAGGCATCACCAATGGAAACCAAAATCTGGTTAATCAAATGAATACGTCGAAATAGCAGAAGACACGATGAAACAAGATTGAAGCCTAAAGAGCAGAAAGAGCCCGCCTTTTGGAGAATAAAACGAACATTACAAAAACATAGTACAATTTATAGATACAATAAAACTTGATGCAGACAAAGCCAGGCGAAGCTAAGACATCGAATGCTTTAGTCATAATTATAAAAACAGAATTTTCAATTGAGAAACGATGTAAACCGTTTGTACAGGGCACTGAAATTTAGAGGAAAGCAAACAAGTGTAACCAACCCAAGCACAGAATTATGACAAACATGAAAATAATGAACTATAGGTCTAATATTTGTTAAAACACGATTTATATCTCTACAATCAAGAAACAAGCAAAATTCGGGATGAAAATGAAAGCACCCGCGAAAACGAAGACATGCGAACACCCGAGTATGCAAAGTATATGCTGAGATCGGGTATAAAACTATTAACATCCGGAAAAGTTCCGTCAGCAATAACATTGATACGTATTGGTATAAAAAAGTTACTTGCTACATCTTTACGCATTAATGCATAGCAATGTATTTAATAAAAATGGTGAAAAGTATCCAATTTGACGGAAACGAAATAATATCTACTACCAAAAGTAAAAATGACAAATAACCCTTCAAAATATGTCCTATTGCATGTTTACTAACTATTTATAACATTGTTACTCTATGCATCTCGCAGCTAATCCACACTAACCTGGATTAACGCATTATACTTTCAGAGGAGCAAGAAGTATGCTGTGAATGTGTGGAAGGATGTAAAAAACTGATAAATTCTGCCATTCTAAATCAAGCCCAGATGAAAATCAGAGATATTACATGTTTCCAAATAGACGATCAAAAAACTATTGATTCTGTCCCCCAATTATGGCTGACTGATGTTCTTAGCATCCATATAAGCTATACCCTATTCTTGTGAAATTCATACAACATTTGAATTATTGGTGTCTGATAATCACGCTATTCAACTAGAAGAATAGTACCACCCTTTTCTAAACAAACCGAGACATTTTTGCAGGGCTATTCTCTAAGCCCACTATAATTTTGATTAGCTTTAAACCAGTTCTCTCATATACTGAATCGGGCGAGAATAGGATATCAAATCGCAAACACCAAATTATTGGACGATTTGATCTTATATGCATCGTTATCCGTCAAACTACAGCAAAATAGTCTCTAAAGATATAATAATGATCTGTAGACCAGATAAGTGCCGAAAACGAAACGTAACTAAAGTCACAATAGAGATAGCAGAACAGAAAACAGATCTGCAGGATGTAATGCAAGCGATGAATGATTACGATCTGCTGGGATTTCAACAAGCGGAGGTATAGGTCGTAGTGCGATAACAGGAAAACTTCCGACAGAATTTACTGCGAGGCTTAAGAAACTTCCCCGAACAGAGCTTAATAATAAAGATATAACAAGGGCAATAAAGACTTTCGTTGCTACGATATTAATGATAATAAACGATATTAAAGTATCTGCAACATTTACAAAGGAAAACAGGAAATCAAATTGGAAATTAAATAAGCAGAATGAAGGCGCTTAGAATAATACTACCTTGGACAGAAGGAAGAAGGAGGAACATAGTTAAAACACCTACACAGCAGTCAGTTTACACTTTTGAGTATATTATTTTCATAAACGAAACACGATTCAGTACTCCACTGAGGCTATATGAATATCTGATGAGAAGTATGCAACACTAAACTTAAATGAAAGCACAACCTGGAAAAATGAAGAAGTTATCACCTTAGAAGAAGGAATTAACCAATAGAAGGGCATGCCGCCCAGAGAAGACTATGCACGATGTAGTTGGAGGCCGCCGCACGGTATAGATGAAGGCCTCTTTCCAGAAACAGTATGGTTCCTTGTGGTAATACATGACGACGTGCTTGACACAAAGGAAATCTGAAACACTCAATATAATACCAATAAATTCCAGACGATAATTGCAGGAAACGCCTAACGAAACCAGAAACAATTCAATACATGAGAGGATCATGTAACAATTTAAAGCAATCTGATTATTTAACTAGCACAATGAAGTGGCAAACATGATGGACCAAAATTTTGCTTCAAAATATAAACTCAGAAATAAATGATCATAAATACAGGCCTGATCCTTGTTTGGAGTCAGAGTCCTCAAATGATATGATCAGCGATCAGTTATCAATCCATAATAACCGTTGGGATTTAATACTACAATATAAACAAGCAAGAACAATTGTTTGTAAACGGCAGATAAACAGCAGAAATAGGTTCAAATACAACAGGAAATTGAAAGGCTATGGAGCGTGAAGAAGGTCTACATGATCCCAGCAGTAATATCTTCAATTGGGATATCGCAAAGTCACTGCACTGTACCATTAAACTATTCGGGATACACAGCAATATCGATGTAAATGTCCGAAAAGCCAGTCTATTAAACGCTGGTACAATAGTTTGAAAGTTCTAATCAATCAGAAAATGGGTGGACTGGGCTATTCCCGTACTTCAAGGTTTACAGGATTGAGCTGAGAATATATACTTTAAAATAATAATAATAATAATTCTGTCCGCAATCCGGCGCGACCCGAGGTGGCGGATTCAGGAAATAAAATATCACCTGAAGAAACAAGTCCAGACATTTCTGTACCCAGATTGAGCGGTGCTATTGTCAGCGTCTGTTCCTCATGAGACGGGCGGGTGAAACCGCAGTCTGGTTGAAAGTACAAATAGTAATGCACATTCACTTCAGAAATGAACGATGTTGACGAAATACGGCCACTGTCTGGGGAGCGTAACGGCATGGTCTGGAGCTAACGCTGGGCGTGATATGAGGCGAGCCACAGTGGTGCCCTGCTGACTAGGCGAGCAGGCAGCGGGATCCGGTAAAATATACGACCAGTATTCTATTATCCCACCAACAGCTGAAGCTGCGACTACTGCAGTTCTTTCTCAGGCTAATAGTCCACTTACGACTGAGGTCACTCAAGTGGTAAAGAGATTAAATAAACAGATGAAGTAGTCGTTACGAGTATACATATTCATAATGCGTGCGTATTATCGAGTACATTAAACCGGCATGGCAGCATACTGGGACAAACTGCATTAACAGTTTATAGCCAAGTACAATGGTTCCAAAACAGAGGCACTGTTAAACAGAAACCTAAAACTGAGCAATGGAATGAGATTAACGAAATGACAGAGATGATTAGGAAACCATTTTGAAATCTTCAGGGTGGATCTATCCAAGCTATAAGTGTGTAAAATTGATATCCGAGGAAGGAAGTTAAGAGAAAAGCTAAGGGAATTCTAAGGAAACATAACGTACATACAAGATAAGATCACCCGGAAAAAAAACATTATCTTCCTGTAGATACTACAGAACGGAAGCTTGGTGCATGCAAAACCAGACTAAATGCATACATGATAAACGCCGGACGAAGAGAACAGAAACACCCACCCAGAAACAATGAAAAAGATCATTGGCATTGAAACTAAACTTGCTGTGGCAAAGTATCTTGAACACATTCACAGGATTAGCAACGAATACAGAGATAATGAACTTTTGGTCTAATATCTGCTCAAGCAGGGTAACGCGCAATGAAGCAGCAAGCTGGATTAGGGAGGAAAAAGAGTACAGTAACACAATTGAAGAAACGCAAATATCTAAAGTTGCAGTGGGTGTGCTAAAATGGTTATCAAAATACCCACAGCTCCAGAAGTGCAGATAGTGACAATATTGATAAATAACATTGTAAGAATACTGCCTACCTTCCTTTACCTGCTGACACATATCAACGCATTTTCTTATAAATCCAGAAAAATTGCCGAATATTTGACAGAATTTTAAACATATCTGCTTCCATTAAATGAATTGGTAAAATGACCCATCCAAATATCGTCCAATTTCTTTTTTACAAACTATATATAAAAATCTGACACCATGCCTCTCACAACTAATCGCCACTCACATAAATAATCACAACATACTTAAAAAATTCAGAAATTCTGCCGAAACGATTTGAAAGAATATAAGTTATAACTACTATTAAATTCTGCAGTTCGAATTCAGATCCGTGGGAAAAGCAAAGATCTTCCATAGCTTATATTGTGACGTTTTGGCCGGGGGCGTGGTCGGCAGTCCGCCCCTCATTTCTAATTACTAGTACTGTTTACTGCCCTTGTGTTAAGATGCTCTTGTGTGATCAAGGTGGGGAGTTCCGGTTCGAGAAAAGAAAAGATCTTCTAAGTTTTATGTTAACTACCAAAAGACATTTGATGCTGTCCTACAATCATGGTGCATAAAAGTGTATAATAATTAAAATCTACGCACAAAATTCTTTTAACATCGGATGAAGCATTGGTGCACCATAATCAACCTATCAACTAACAGCCAAAAATAAAGAACAACCATGGTTGCCCAAATAAACCGAAGCTTGTTGACTCTCTAAGCCACTATGGTATTGTCCAACTACCCAATTTACTGAATTGGAAAAAAATAGTGTGTATCAAATTAAAAAAATAACACAACACGAAGTATAACTTGACACATCGGTATAAAGATACACATATTATGTACGTGCCACATACGCAAAATGCTGGAGGAACTAAGCAGGCCAGGCAGAATCTATGAAAAACTGTACAGATGATTTTTCGGGCCGAAACCATTCAGAAGGACTGTATTGTGTGCAGGGACGGTTTGAAATTATATGGTCTTTCATGGTTAAAAGTAAAGCAAATAATTTAAATCATAGAACAAATTTCTAAAGACATTAACATGAACATTGGACTAGATAAATGCAGAGCATTAAACATGAAGGAAAGTGCAACGGAACTTAGAGAATAAAATCGAGCAGCAGATACTGTAGAACTGATAGATGAAGATGAAACGTATCTTTTTGGGATATCAACAAGCAAGTGTAGATCGTGCGATAAATGGAAAAAATTCGATGAATTTTACGCCAAGCTCCTGAAAATCTAACAAACAGAGCTCGATAGTGAAAACTTATCAAAGGTCATAAACTCTTTCGCTATACTCTTATGAACGTATTATATTGACATAATATATTTGTGCGAACCCTATCTGGAAAACATGCAACAAAACATAAAAGCTGAACCAACAAATCTTATAAAGCATTCGAACGCAGTTAGTTTAAAACTATTTAGGACAAAGGAGGAAGATGAATCACAATTCAGCATTCCACCTGACCATAAGAAATTGTGACAAGTAGTACACACCACGAAACTTAAAGGAAAACACATGCCAGAGACATGACAAAACCATAACTTTCAGGGAATAAGTTAAACAGTGGAGGAGGGTGACCTGCATGGCCTGGCCGGGCTGGATCCTTGTTGATAGATGCTTCTCCCCTCAGACGGCACTCCGTGGAGATGTGCGAAATGGTGTAGATGGCTGTAGCAGTGATGGACTGGGCCGTATACACTACCTGTAGCACCATTGCAAGGTAACAGTTAGTGATGTCAAGACATTGTTGTCTAAAGGGATGGTCGTAACGCATTAGTAGAAGGATTGATCATCAGACGTCAGGATGAACAGTCGCCTTATTAATCTTAAGCCCTTTTTAAACGCTATTTTTTTTTGAAATCTCCAACCGGTCTCTACACATCGCATGCGTCTCCTTGTCATTTTGTGTAGCAGAACAGTAAATATATTTAAGAGAGCAACTATGCACTCAGCGCACGTAGGTGGGTGGCAGATGAACGGACGGAGGCGTGTACACGGAGAGCTCAGCAACTAAAGAGGGGAGGTAGGAACGTTAATAGGTGAAGGAGATTTCCATTGCGCTGAAATTAAATGAGACAGAATGTGTGTGTGTGTGTGTATGTGTGTTAGAGAGAGAGAGAGAGACGGAGAGAGAAAGAGAGACTGTGTGGGAGATGTGGGAGTGCCGTGTGAAGGCAGAAATTTAAGGTTGTATGTTATATCTCTGAAATATTTAAGGATACAAAGCCAAAAGACAGGGGAAGGAATGACTCTCTCTCTCTCTCTCTCTCTCTCTCTCTGTTAGTAACCGGAGAGAGAGATATGCTCTGAAGCGAAAGAATGAGAAAATTGAAATGCTGACGTGTCGAGGGATGGGAGCGGATCGTGTGTGAAAATGGACTGGAAAAGACGCAATTGAAATAAAAGTAGACAACGCCAGAAGTCGCCCACAACTGATGAATCCCCCCGCAGAAAGCGAAACTGTATAAATATCTAGTCAGGACTGCCAATGAGCAGAAAATCTAATTTAGCTTAAGGCTTCTGGGAGAGAGGGAGTGCGTTCTCTGGACTTAGGACAAAGGTATTAAACGATAAAACTAAGGATCTACTGCAGACAGCTGTTTTACATTTCCGCTTTCAATGAATTTGAGACAGTGTAAATCCTGAGCTTTTTAACTTATTGCTGTCGTATTAAAGTTTTAGCAATAAAATTATGTCAGCAATGCACTGCCTTCTTTCTCTTCAATCGGAATTTGCAAAGTGCCGCCAGTGCACATAAGTTTTTTGTGAGGCAATGAGATCCTACAGTATTCCTGCGGGCTGTTCATTGATATAACGGTGACGCATGACAGAATAATCACCAGACTTTGAAATTGATTGGTAAATACAAACATCATCTGTGTTAACAACAAGAATATGAAACCACCGATTGAACTGCAGAGTATGAAGTTAGATTTCCTTCAGTTCGCAATCTCCGGGCTCTATACCGTCTGGGTATCAGAGTTTGGAGTTCAATCCCTACGCCCTTTGACTGGAGTTTGTACGTCCTACTGGTGGATTGCGTGGATTTCCCCAGAGTGCCCCAGTTTCCAAATACGTCTAAGAACTACCGGTTAGCAAGTTAATCGGACATTGTTCCATGATAAGTTAAGAAATAGGTCGGTGTTTGCTGGCGGTACCGCTGGAAGGGGCAAAAAGAGCCTATTCCGTGATTTATCTCGAAATAAAATTCGTTCTTGTTATTTTCTGCATTGCTGCATCCCCGAGCCTTCTGAGGTCACTGATCCATCCAACCTACAGATCAGTCAACAGCAAAAGCAGAAATCACTCGTTGCGACAAATATCTTATTTTTGCAACTTTACAAAATGTGACTCGAACTGCTGCTATAGTGTTTATTTGGTTATGAGGAATCCACATAATACTTCCAATAGAACAATTGCTCCCTTCTTTTTTCCGACTCCCAAACATGAGCTGATGTCTTTATACACTAAGTTTTTAATACAGTTGAACTCCTAACTGCTCAAGTGATGGCTTCAAGGGGGAATGTTCATTAACAAAGAACATGCTGGAGGAACTCAGCACTTCAGGCTGTATCTATGGAAAGGAATAAGTAGTGGAGGTTTTATCCGTGACTTGATGAAGTCAGTATCGTCTCAAAACGTTGACTCTTTTAAAACTCCGTTCAAAGTTTAAAACATATTTATTTTCAAAGAATCTATACTCTATGCAGCTTTGAGGTTTGTATTGTTGCAGATAGCCACAAACCAAGAGAACACCATAGAACTTGTTTCTAAAAACGAACTCATACAAGATGTCCATCAAACGTGCGAAGACAAAAACAAAACATGCAAGCAGCAAATACCGAGCAGGAAAACGAAACATCAAACCGCAGAATCTCCAAAAGTAACTCCACCATCTACGAGCCGTCGAGACGAAAGAAGCCGGTCCTGGAGCTGTATGCTGCCACAGCCACTGACTCACTCAGAATGACGGAAGGTTTAATAGCGGTGTGGAAAATTATGACGGGTACAGATAGTATAAATGCAATCAGGCCTTTTCAGTTGACGTTGCGTGAGACTAGCTTTAGAGTATTGAGTTATGGGGGAAAGATGATATGTTTAATAGAAAGATGAGTTGTAAGCTCTGTATAGAGAAGACGGTAAGAGTGTAGAATGAGCTACCAGCGGACGTGCCAGGTTGGATTTGAAAACTGAAGAGAAATTTGATAGGGACATAGATGGAAGGAGTGTGGAATGTCAGTTCATGGTGCAGGTCCTTGGGTCTAGGGACGTTGACAGATCGGCAGAGATAGATGACCTGAAGGCCTTTCTTCTGTGCTGTAGTGCTCCATAACTTTATGACATTCACTCAAATTAGGCATTATCCTGGTCAATACTCACAGCATCTTTTCAATTTTTCCACATTTTCCCATTCTGAGCAGACCAGAACTAATTGTTTTTGATGAGTGTGCCTACAAAATGCATGTTACCGTAAGGACGAAGGCAGCAGCTATTTCAAAGACTATTAAAGCCTAAAGAACTCCGGTGGAAGGAAATCTCAAATAATAATATTAAACAGACAAGCAATCATGTTTCTGATTCCGTATATCATTAGTCTACATCTATTTGCATAATATATGGATTCTGGTTGACATTCATTCGTTTGTGTTGCTCTTCCATCAGCCACAATGAGCAAGGGTTTCATGATGTATGAGTAAACGGTTCAGGTTCGAAGAATCAAATCGTCGTTGCTTATTGTGCCGAATCAACTTGCTCTATTGAAGCAAATCAGTCATACAGTGAGATATAAACACAGCAGTGTACGAAGCCGACATTGAAAATAAACACTTTCGTAGAATAACGTTAAATCGGCGAATCTCGTTTGCGTTTGATTGACGAAGTAAACCAATTTAATGTAAACACATATTTTATTCCATTCCTCAGCTTCTCCCTGAACTTCTGCTGTGTTAGTCCGTAGATATACGTGTTGGTGCAAGTGCAGAGAAATTCCAGCATAAAACCTACCTGCTGTAGGATATATCTTGGGTTGGTGTGGTATCTGTCTGTGTAAGTATAATTTTCCACTTGCCAGGTCATAGAATATACAACTCTGGGTGTCCACAGTAAAATGAAATTGCTTGATATAGCGAACAATAAAACTATCGACTTTCTCCGGCTTTCCACCTCTGCATCCTTCTGGTTCTCGCTAATATTCCGCAGTGCCCGGCGGACTTTATTGGCCGCGATAATATGCCTGGCAGTTAATGTGTTAAACAAAAGCATTAAGCAGATTGGAGCCACTGCAGACAGAATACCGTCACATAACTGGTATGCTCTCCAGAAGGGTGACGTTAAAAATGCCGTTGTGGTGACACAGTGTTTTGAATGCACAGCAAAGTAAAATGGCAGAGCTTTTGCGTAACACCCCACACACAGAGTTACCACCATCATAATCGCTGTTTTCTCGGTGCAGTATGGTTTTCGCAGCTTCTGACAGCAGATGGCGATGTAGCGATCAAAAGTAAATGCGACCGTAAACCAAACGGAACAGTCAGAGTTTGCGACACGCAGAACAATTATTACAGCACACACCGGAGTTCTGAACAAGAAATTAGCAAAGACTTAGATAAAATTAACTTGTTCGAAAATAAGAGCCACGATGACGACCATCAAATCTGCTACTGCCATGGCCACCATGTAGAGGGTGATGCATTTGTAAAGGCCGCATTTTCCCCGGGATAGGATCGCAATTGCCGTTAAATTAACTGAAAAGAAAATAATACATGTTAATATATCTCCTAGTCCCCACGTTGGGGACTGTGAACTGAGTTCCTTAGTAAGACTATAATTTACTGGAGACGGTAAGACTCATAGTGCACCGGCATCTTTCAGCAGATTTATGCTGTGAAGTAAAATGACCCAGAAGAAACCTGGGTGCAGTGTTGTGTTTTAAATAACAGCCAAAACCTTCCGTTTTGTTCTGTCAAATGTGGTACCTGTTGCACCCAGCTAGAGGCAGATCAAACACTTTTCCATTGTTTAGAGGTATTGGTGACTTACAGGGAACAGAACATACACTGGGCGACTTATTTGCAATTCACATTTTTTATCTTTACGGCGTGCTTTAAATTAACTACCGAAGATGGAATAACTATATTTTAAATGGTCTCTGTAGACTCACTGGAACATATGGCAGCTGCCAGCGGAGGTATTTCTCGTTGTCAGAGGAAAGACTTTGATCTGACGAGATGCTAAACAGCTGTCAAGGCTGCCCGGAACGGGATATCATATAATGCCCGTTCAGAAGAGCCTTTATTCTTCAGCTTTCGCCCTTCCGGTACGGAGATAGTAGCAAACTCTAGAAGACTGTGGCTCCTCTCACTGCTTAAGGGACAAAAGTATGCTTGTTTGAAGAGACACAGAGAAATGTGTCTTAAAGTTTGGTTTTTAAGAAAAGAAATGGAAGCAAATCAACTCAGTAAATCAACTCAGATTTGTTTATAAGTTTCTAGCAAGCGCTTATCAGAATAACACAGAAGCAAACTTCGAAATAATTATACTTCAGAGTGGCGATAACATTGATATGTTAATGTGAGGAATTCGAAAACGTGATGAAAAGACATCACAATTGGTATTTTCTTTAATTCTATGGAAAACTTACATGTGGCGAATTCTGCAAGACAGTACATGTCTTCATCCCGGACACTTCAATGGCAAGTACTTGCATTGTGATTGTATAATCGTATCTGCGTTTGAAAAGGCAACCCACTGAAAAATCCATTCACATGGCGAGGGAGTAACCGATTAAATCAAACACTGCTTTCCTGTCCGCTCCCTTAGTTGTCCTTGACGACATTTTGAATACAATCATGATGGGACTGCCCAGGATATACGGATATACGGAATTATATTGAAAACTGTACTCAATTTCCCACACAGTTTCACACCAGTTAAGTATCATTAATTATATTGTAGAACATAATATTTGCATTTTCTTCTCATACAGTTCCCATTTTCTGGAATAATATAATTGATTAAACATCTCGGGGGTCAGATAAAGCGAATGTCGAAAGCCGTCAGTGGAGTCCTTAGCCTCAACCACAACAATACCAGTCAGTTTCAGCAACTTACCAGGAATGCCGACAGCGGCGAGTACAGGATAGTAAATTCTGACGATGTTGTAAATTGCTGGATATCCCATTCTGTATCTGAATCACCGATGAGCTGTTTCATCTGCAAACTCACCTTCTTCACGTAATTCTAGGACACAGCGAATAGCGTCAATTTATGCGCGTACCTCTTAAATCATTATATCTACAGACCACTGAACAAACACTTAGTCTGAACTATTTTTATCATTATGAAATTGTGCAATAGATTAACTCTTTAGCTGATTGTACTTGAATGTTGTTTGCGAAGAGTTCCATGGAGAACGCTGCATGTTGTATTCTGCATCACCATGTTCAAACCGACTGACCAGTGTAGTTTTCCCCATTGATCCCTTAATAATTTTAATAACAAGTTACAACGCATTAAATACCTTTTCACTTACACCACTAGGAATTGCATTAAGGAAGTTTAATGTCGCATGTGATTAAAAGCTCCCTGCAAGCGGGTAACTTATGTGGCGTTTTATCTCTTCAGTAGGATTCGATCTGGAAGCGATAATCAAATGCTGATATGTTTAGCTTATCCCCGCATGCTGGTAATATGAAAAAAAAACTGCAGTTAACCGGACAACGACCTGATATGCCCCTCACAGACAACCGTGTAAAGGGATGTTGTGAAAGAACCCGTTTCTGTACAATGCACAATGAGTCCGCAAACACCATGTATGCGCTGGGTACTTTTCAGAACTCCCCTGCTCGAAAATGCGATTGGAATCAACCAGTAATACCAATTTTATGTATAATGTTTAACGAGAAACTGTGCTCTCCTTGTTATCCATAAAGTTGTTTCATGTTCTTACATTGATTACAGAAATAATCTGATTCTCTCTCACACTTATGTTTAAGAACAGCTCTTAAAATATCTAAACTATACCGATTTTGTGAAATTCCTACAATATCTGATGAAGCATTGGTGTACTATTGTCACATATCGATTAAAACTAAAAAAAGAAGAATACGGTTGTTATCAAAATCAACCGGGACAGCTTCCATTAGAATAGATCCGAAATCTCTTTACAATTGAGAAGTGAGTGTGCTTGCCTTTATCTCTCGTTTTACCAACTTTAGCTGAGAGAAGATAAACATAATATCATAAATAAAGAAATAAAAATGCCAACTGTATTCCAAAACGGAAACAAATGGATGTCGGTATGTACCGTGGTCTGGCTGTGCTCTGGACAGCATCTGTTGTCTACGCTGGGAGCAGCTGCCGCCAATATTTGCCGAAGGTTTAAATTTGCTGTTTGAAATGCAAAGATGTCCACCGCTTCGGTTTGCGCCTCCATTGTCTTGGGCTCGCCAGAGCTCGCCCAGAGCAAGCGCTGGGGCAGGTACTTGTATCAGATACTGTAAGAATAACACAAGTGTTGCACTGCTGAACACTTCCACTCAAGCAGTTTACAGAAGTAGCACGCGCGTGTATTGGACATGAGAAGCAAACACATTCATATTGCGTGTATATCATTGAGTAGTGCAGTTTGAGTCTGACACGAGAGCATACAGGGGCAAACTTCATATAGGTTTCATGAACTTCCAGAAGAGCAAGAAAGAAACCAATCTAAAGACCACAATCATACTATGCAAGAAAATAAGGAAGGATTCACCACCTGATGTGTTGATGAAATATAAAATTACGAAAATAGCATCTCCAGAACCTGATAGTAAATCCTCAGAATGAGTCGGCAGACGCTAAGCTTACAGACAAAATTCTCCTAACGTTGACCACAACACGAAAAGGATCTATTGGCAGGGAGCAATCAAATTGACCCTATATGCCAAAACAGAAAACGTCATCAACATTTTCAAAAATTTTTCATATTCTCAACAATATTATACTGCCACACTACTGAGGAAAACGAAATATTTGAAGAACTAAATATAAAAACAGGCTGCGCAGCATCATCAACAGTGTCGTGCAATGACTCTAAAATGGGGGCATCATCAATGGAAACCAAAATCTGACGAATGAAATGAGTACATCGAAATAGCAGAAGACACAAGGAAGCAAAATTGAAGCCTGAAGAGCAGAAAGAGCTCGCCTATTGGAGAATAAAATGAGCATTACAAAAACATGGTAGAATTTATAGACACAATAAAACTTGGTGCATACTAGGGGAGATTGATAAGTTCGTGGCCTAAGGTAGAAGGAGATGAGTTATTAGCTTCAAACTTTCTGCATAATCACTCAGAGAGTTGATCTGCATGTGCATGTGACGGGAGCTGTATAACCCATCTCCTTCTACCTTATCAATCACCCATCTGTGGACACTTTCTGGAGGTCCAATATCCGTACGCTCCATGACCGCTGGACTAACTGTGTAAATGTAGGAGAGGACTATGTTGAATAATAAATGTGCTAGGTTTTCTAAAATTGACTCCTTCTACCTTAGGCCACGAACATATCAATAACCCGTCGTACAAAGCCAGACGAAGTAGACACATCAAATGCGTCAGTCAGAATTATGAAAACATAATTATCAGTTGAGAAACGATGTACACCGTTTATACAGGACACTGACATCTAATGCAACGCACACAAGTGATACTAATCCAAGCACAGAATTATGACAAATATGGAAATAATGAACGATAGGTCTATTATCTGTTAAACACAGTGAATTACAATCGAAAAACAAGCATAATTCGGGAGGAAAATGAAAGCACCCGCAAAAACGAAGACATTCGAACACCCAAGTATGCAATGAATATGCTAAAAGCGGGTATAAAACTATTATCATCTGGAAAGGTACCGTCAGTAATAACGTTGATACGTCTTGGTATAAAAAAGTTACTTGCTACATCTTTACGCATTAATGCATGTCAATATTTTTGATAAAAACCGTGAAAAAGTGTCGAATTCGACGGAAAGGGAATAATATCTACTAACTAAAGCAAAAATGACAAATAACCCATCAAAATATGTCCTATTACATGTTTACAAACTAGTTATAACATCGTTACTATCTATGCGTCTGGAATATTCAATCACAAAAGATGCTACATACTGCTTCCCATGCAGGCATTTCCTGCGTGGAGGACACGGGTTCAATTCTGAGCCTACCTTCACTGTCACAGGTTACCGCAACCGGCGGAAAGCTACAACAGCTTTCAAAACCCACCATGTAAGTGCAGCTCATCAGTTTGCTATGGAGGTATGGGGCGAATTCAAATTGAGAAAACAAGACGGTTCAAGATTGGGAAATATGCTTGATAAAGGACATGCAAAGATTGTCCAAGAAAATCGTGAGTATATGAGAGCAGTGGTTGAGTCTCTGCGCTATACTGCGTGCCAAGGCATTGCCCAGCGAGGGCACCGGGAGAATGATGGATCTGGCAATAGGGGAAACTCTGTTGAGTTGCTCAGTGTAATTGGGAAGTTTGATAAGACTGTAGCTAAAAATTAGCGACAACCCTGGAAATGCAAAAGACACCCATCACGATATCGATAATGAAATTATGGGTATTACGGCAGATATGGTCAGACGTCAAATAAGTGCAGAAATGAAGGAGGCTGGACATTTTGCCATCGTGGTGGATGGAAGTAAAGACTTGAGTAAAAAGGAGCAAATATCAGTGGTGTACTGTATTTGAATAACGAAACAGTGCTTGAAGAATTCTTGCACTTCACTCCAGCAGAAGGGTTGGAGGCAGAGTCGCTTCTGAAACGCATTGAACAGACACTCTGTCAGTGTGTTATGGATAAGAACGCGTATATAGCTCAGTGTTATGACAGGGAGGCACTGATGTCCTGGTGTAATAACGGGGTACAAGAGAGGTTCAGGAAAGGGGTCCCGCAGGCATTATATGTACACTGCCATGCTCACAGACTTACCCTTGTTTTAGTGGATGTTGTGAGCAATGCACCACAAGCGCGTGAGTTTTTTGAAACTCTGCAGCTGCTTTACAACTTCTTTTCAAACTCTGTTGCCCACGATCTTTTCATGAAGAAACAGAGAGAACTGGAATCAACTGCAGAGCCTGTGGAGTTGAAGAAATTGTCAGATACACGCTGGGCGTGCCACTATACCGCTTTGTGGCCTATAAGGAAATCACTCCCTGCCATTCTAGCTACACTACAGGATATTATGGGTCAACCAAATGCACGGAGGAAAACGGGGGCTAGAGCTGTAAGTGGACTGATTGACGAGCAGTTTGCTTTACTTCTCACTCTGTTTGAAGATTTATTCCGAGTCACCAAGTTCATGTCAGACCAGCTACAATCTCCCAGTTTGGAGCTTTCATCCGCTGTGGACTTGGCTCAGTCTGTTATCGATGCACTCTCAGCAAAACGGGGAGAGGAATCATGGAGTCAAATTCAGACAAGAGATCGGGACCTGTGCGTCAAGTCTGGTATACAGAGCAGAGCACATGAAAGGAGACAGGCCCAGCCACCCCGCCGCCTACATGATTTTGTTGTTGAGGCCCAAACTGAACGCACACCTGTCACATCCTCTGATGACCTTCGCAACCACTGTTTCTATCCAGTTATAGACAGACTTCTGACTGAAATGAAAAGACGGTTCTCAGTTCAGACTGGGAGTGTTCTGACTGGGGTCTCAGCTTTGAGTGCCAAACACAAGTTCTTCCTAGACAAGAATTGTCTTTGGCCAATGGCCCAATACTATGGAGTGACTGAAGTCAACCGGACTGCAGAGCTGCATCAGGTTCGGCGTCTGCTGGAAACAAATGAAAAGCATGGACAGACAGTGGAATTTCTAGCTGTAATGAGACCATACTGCGATGCTTTTATAGATTTATACAAACTAATCTGCATATCCCTGACTCTGCCTATTACATCTGCCTCATGTGAACGGAGTTTCTCTTGCCGCAGACGCGTCAAAAACTACTTAAGGAATAGCAGCGGCGATGCTCGGAACAGCAGCTTGGCCCTGTTGGCCATAAACAGCCGGAGGACCAAAGCACTTTACATCCAGAAAATCATTGATGCTTTCGCCACCAATCACAACAACAGACGGATTGTTCTTCTCTGAAAATATTAATGGTGAGTGCAGTTGATTTTTTAAAAAGTTGGGCCAAGACTAATGCTGATTATTATTATTATTATTATTTTGTACTGGATACACCATAGTCCTTACGTTTCCTGCAAATCCTAAAATATTACATTTACTGCTATTAAGCCTACTGGTTTTGCTTAGACTTCCAAGCGGTGATTCTGTTGATTCTTGTTTTAAATTCAATACCCTCATTAACTGAGTTATTGCATGGTCAGAGTACGATTTGTCCAACGCCTGTTAAAGCCTTGCATATGTTGTTTGTCTTATTTGTCTTTAATAACGGTGTATCTTTTGGCATTGTTGTCCATGTAATGCGAATAGCAGTGGGGTCGTTTTATGTTTTTCATTTGAAAAGCACGCATTTGACGCTGATTACGAGATTGGTGCGTGATTCCTTTTGTCCGCTGTTGCTCGGATGTTCTGTTTTTTTTTTGTTTATGCTCCGTGTAGCCTAGGTTGTCTCCGGTGCGGTTGACACTGTAACAGTTCAGTTCTATATTATATTTATCAATTGCTGTTGCTTGTGAATCAACAGAGGCATTTATAGTGGGCAGAGAATGCTTCAAACTGACGTCTGGCCTTGTGAATACATATTACCATACAGTGCATTCCACAACACCATCACTGAATAATGCAGCCCCTCCGGAGCACCAGTAAGAAAAAATCTCTGGCGAGACCACTGATGGCAGGGAGGAGAAGATGGCGGCGCGCTGCGCGTGCGCAGCTCTCTAGTGAAAATGATATCGAATCTGTTAAATAGGGGCCGTGGACAATTCTGATTTGATGGAGAATGGACGTGAAAGTACAGAGGAGCATCTGGACAAATTTGTGAAACGCCCGTTCGCTGCTGTCATTACTGTGTGGTCGTGAACCTTCCGGAGGGTGGGCCTCAAAATCCCCGGCCTTGCCTGCTGTTGGCGAACGAGAAGGAGGTCGAGTCATTCTGGCAGAGGCGGCGCTCGGTACTTGGTCTCGGAGAGCTAATCAAAGCTCGAAGTTTTCGGATGACTCTGAGTCGGATTGTGGTCGGCTGGCAGGGAAAGTTTTTCTTCCTTCTCCCGTCCGCGTGAGATGTGGGACATTTGAGAAACATTGAACTTTACTGTCCTCACGGACTTCTTCATCAAGTTATGGTATTGTTACACTGTAACTATATGGTATAATTACGTGGTTTTGTCAGTTTTTTTCAGTCTTGGATTTCCCTGTGTTTTGTGATATCAACCCGAAGGAAATAATGTATCATTTCTTAATGCATGCATTACTAAATGACAATAAAAGAGGACTACGTGTCTTCATAATCATAATGACCTTCTTCGTTTCCTTTTGTAAGCTTTTAAAAACTTCCCAATCCTCTGCCTTCCTACTAATTTTTGCTTCCTTGTATGCCCTCTCCTTTGCTTTAACTTTGGCTTTGACTTCTCCTGTCAGCTGTGGTTGCATCCTTATTCCATTCGAAAATTTCTTCTTTTTTGGAATATTCCTGTCTTGCACCTTCCTCACTTCTCTCAAAAACTCCAGCCACTGCTGCTCTGCCTTCCTTTCCGCCAGTGCTCCTCTCCAGTCAACTTTAGCCAGTTCCTCTCGCATGCCACTATAATTTCCTTTACTCCACTGAAATACCGACACATCAGATTTCGGCTTCTCTTTTTCAAATTCACAGTGAACTGAATCATGTTATGATCACTGCCTCCTACGGGTTTCCTTCACCTCAATCTCTCTAATCACCTCGGGTTCATTGCACAATACCCAATCCAGTACGGCCGATCCCCTAATTGATTGGTACATACAAACATCATCTGTGTTATCAACAAGAATATGAAACCACCGGTTGGACTGCAGAGTATGAAGTTAGATTTCCTTCAGTTCGCAATCTCCGGGCTCTACCGTCTGGTAGCGGTTAGTCCGATTCTATTACAGCTCTGGGTTTTAGAGTTTGCAGTTCAATCCCTATGCCCTTTGTCTGGAGTTTGTAGGTCGTACTCGTGGATTGCGTGGATTTCCCCAGAGTGCCCCAATTTCCAAGCACGTCCAAGATCTACCAGTTAGCAAGTTAATTGGTCATTGTCCCGTGATAAATTTAGAAATAAGTCGGTGTTTGCTGGCGGTACGGCTGGAAGGGCCAAAAGAGCCCATTCCGTGCTTTATCTTGAAATAAAATTCGTTGTTGTTATTTTCTTCATTGCTGCATTCTCGGAGTCTTCTGAGGTCACCGATCTATCCAACCTACAGACCGTTCAACAGCAAAAGCAGAAAACGCTCGTTACAGCAAAACTTCTTATTTTTGCAACTTTACAAAATCTGACTGGATCTGCTGCCAGGTGTTTATTTTGCTATGAGGAGTCAATGAAATACTTCCAATAGAGCAATTGCTCTCTTCTTTTTATCTGACTTCCACCCATGAGCTCCTGCCTTTATACAAGAAGTTGAAAACGGATGAACTCCTAACTACTCAAGTGCTGGCCGCAAGGGGGAATGTTCATAACACACAACATGCTGGAGGAACTCAGCACATCAAGCAGCATCTATGGAAAGAAATATGGAGTCAAGGATTTGGTCCGTGACATGACGACGACAGTATCGTCTCAAAACGTCGACGCTTTAAAAACTCCGTTCAAAGTTTAAAGCATATTTATTTCCAAAGAATGCTAACAGTATGCAGCCTTGAGGTTCGTATTCTTACAGATAGCCACAAAACAACAGAACACCATGGAAGTTGTTTATAAAAACAAACCCACACAACAAGACCATCAAACGTGCGAAGAGAGAAACAGAACATTCCAGCAACAAATACCGAGCAGGAAAACTAAACATCAAACCGCAGAATCTCCAAAAATAACTCCACCATCTACGAGCCGTCGAGACGAAATAACCCGTCCTGGAGTTGCTTACTGCCACAGCCACAGACTCACTCTGAATGACCTGAGTTTTAATAGCTGTGTAGAAAATTATGAGGGGTATAGGAAGTATAAATGCAAGCAACATAAACACAAAATAATCTGCAGATGCTGTGATCAAAGTAACACTTTCAGCACGCTGGATGAACTCAGCAAGTCGGGTAGCATCAGTCAGAAACGATAAATGCAAGAAGGCCTTTTCAGTTGACATTGCTTAAGGCTGGCTTCAGAGCAATGAGTTAAGGGCGAAAGATGAAATGTTTAATAGAAAGATAAGTTGTAAGCTCTGCACAGAGAAGGTGGTGAGTGTGTGGAATGAGCTAGCAGCGGAGTGCCAGGTTGGATTTCAAAACTGAAGAGAAATTTGATAGGGCATGGATGGAAGGAGTGTTGTGTGTCAGTTCATGGTGCAGGTCCTTGGGTCGAGGGACATTGACAGATCGGCAGAGATAGATGTCCTGAAGGCCCTGTCTCTGTGCTGTAGTGTTCCATAACGTTATGACTTTCACTCAACTTAGGCATTATCCTGGTGAATACTCACAGCATCTTTTGTATTTTTTCCATATTTTTCCATTTTCGGGAGACCAGAACCAATTGTTTTTGATGAGTGTGCCTACAAAATGTATGTTACCGTACGGACGAAGGCAACAGCTATTTCTTTTTTTTTAAATTTGTATTTTTATTTGGATAAGAAATTTACAAGTATCACGAACTTTTTTCACATGTATAACCTTTTCCATTTTTTTTATATTTGTATAAAACTATAATTATTTATACATTCCTAAGTACACATTAAGATGATATAAAAAGAAATTAGACACTTAAATAAATAATTATGTGCAGTTGAAATTCCACTCTATTAGGCTGAGTAATGATATTAGTTGTTAAGAAAAATAGTCATAACAGTGGATCAATAATAATTTCCATATATCTCTTCTGGACCATTTCTTTCTGGTCCAAATTCTTGTATATAAACTTATGTAACTACCATTGTAGGTGTTTATATCCTAACTTGTTCATGTTTGCTCCTACCCCCCAAAAAATGATCCAATCCTTATGTACTTATTCACTTAATTTTTTAATTTTTTATCCGTTTCCCAAATCTTTTCCTTTACTTGTGTTAATTCTCCATTTTCCAGAAAAAAAACAAAAACAGTGAACATTTAGACCAGGGGTGCTTACGTTAGCAATATTACTGTGTTGATGAGAAGAGCAGTATAAATCATAAGGAGAGTCATCTAAAGTCTTCTCGCTTTGGGGTTATATATTCAATCCATTTATTCCAAATTTGATAAATTTTTTCTGTTTGAATTGTCAGAGAGTAAGTAATCTTTTTCATTTTAAATATTTCCAAGATAATTTCGTGCCAATCTTCTAATGTAGGTGGTATTGGATTTAGCCACTTTCTGGTGATTGATTTCTTACTTGCCGCTAAAATGGCCTGCAGCAACTTTATATCTTTCTTCTGTTCAAG